>NC_092233.1:33680071-33852571 GCF_036320965.1 Panulirus ornatus
GATCACCTAACACCTGGTCTGTCATCTTACAAGATCACCTTACACCTGGTCTGTCATCTTACAAGATCACCTTACACCTGGTCTGTCATCTTACAAGATCACCTTACACCTGGTCTGTCATCGTACAAGATCACCTGACACCTGGTCTGTCATCTTACAAGGTCACCTGACACCTGGTCTCTCATTTTATAGGGTCATCTGACACCAAGTCAATTATCTCACAAGATTACCTGACACTTGTGAGTCATCTCACAGGGTTACCTGACACCTGGTCTATCATCTCACAGGGGTTACTTGACACCTGGTCAGTCATTCACTGGGTTACCTGACACCTGGTCTGTCATCTTGTAGGGCCATCTGACACCTGGTCAGTCATCTCACATGGTCACCTAACACCTGGTCTGTCATCTAACAAGGTTACCTGACACCTGGTCTGTCATCTCGCAGGTTCACCTGACACCTGCTCAGTCATCTCACATGGTCACCTAACACCTGGTCTGTCATCTAACAAGGTTACCTGACACCTGGTCTGTCATCTTACAGGGTCACCTGACACCTGCTCAGTCATCTCACATGGTCACCTAACACCTGGTCTGTCATCTAACAAGGTTACCTGACACCTGGTCTGTCATCTCGCAGGTTCACCTGACACCTGCTCAGTCATCTCACATGGTCACCTAACACCTGGTCTGTCATCTAACAAGGTTACCTGACACCTGGTCTGTCATCTCGCAGGTTCACCTGACATCTGCTCAGTCATCTCACATGGTCACCTAACACCTGGTCTGTCATCTAACAAGGTTACCTGACACCTGGTCTGTCATCTCGCAGGTTCACCTGACACCTGCTCAGTCATCTCACATGGTCACCTAACACCTGGTCTGTCATCTAACAAGGTTACCTGACACCTGGTCTGTCATCTTACAGGGTTATCGGACGATTGGTCTGTCATCTCACAGGGTTACCTGACACCCAGTCTGTCATCTCACAGGGTCACGTGATACCTGGTCTGTCAGCTCACAGGGTACTTGACACCTGACAAGTCATCTCACACGGTTACCTGACAACTGGTCAATCATCTCTGTTACCTGACACCTGGTCATTCATCTCACAGGGTTACTTGACACCTGTCTGTCATCTCATAGGGTTACATGACACCTGGTCTGTCATCTTCCATGGTTACCTGACACCAGGTCTGGCATCTCACAGAGACAGCTGACACCCGGTCCGTCAGCTCACAAGGTCACCTGACATCTGGTCTTTCATCTCACAGGGTATCTTGACACATGGTCTGTCATCTCACAGGGTCACCTGACACCTGGTCAGTCGTCTCACACGGTTACCTGACACCTGGTTTGTCAGCTTATAAGGTCACCTGACACCCGGTCTTTCATATTACAGGGTCAGCTGACACCTGGTCACTCATCTCACTCGGTTACCTGACACTTGATATCATCTCACAGGGTCACCTGACACCTGGTCAATCATCTCACACGGTTACCTGATATCTGGTTTTTCAGCTCACAGGGTCACCTGACACCATGTCTGTCATCTCACAGGGTCACCTGACACCTGGTCTGTCAGCTTACCGAGTCATCCTTCTGTGACACCTGGTTAATAACCTACTGCTTCAAATTTGTCTCAGGTGTTACTGTTGGTGGCTGTTAAGTCGTCTTAGATGTACTGTTGGTCGTCAAGTTTTCTTAAGTGTTACTGTTGTCCGGAGTGTTGTCTTAGCTGTTACTGTTGTCCGTAGTGTTGTCTTAGGTGTTACCGTTGTCCGTAGTGTTGTCTTAGCTGTTACTGTTGTACGTAGTGTTGTCTTAGGTGTTACTGTTGTCCGTAGTGTTGTATTAGGTGTTACCGTTGTCCGTAGTGTTGTCTTAGGTGTTACTGTTGTCCGTAGTGTTGTATTAGGTGTTACTGTTGTACGTAGTGTTGTCTTAGGAGTTACTGTTGTCCGTAGTGTTGTCTTAGGTGTTACCGTTGTCCGTAGTGTTGTCTTAGGTGTTACCGTTGTACGTAGTGTTGTCTTAGGTGTTACTGTTGTCCGTAGTGTTGTCTTAGGTGTTACCGTTGTCCGTAGTGTTGTCTTAGGTGTTACTGTTGTCCGTAGTGTTGTCTTAGGTGTTACCGTTGTCCGTAGTGTTGTCTTAGGTGTTACTGTTGTCCGTAGTGTTGTCTTAGGTGTTACTGTTGTCCGTAGTGTTGTCTTAGGTGTTACTGTTGTCCGTAGTGTTGTCTTAGGTGTTACCGTTGTCCGTAGTGTTGTCTTAGGTGTTACTGTTGTCCGTAGTGTTGTCTTAGGTGTTACTGTTGTCCGTAGTGTTGTCTTAGGTGTTACTGTTGTCCGTAGTGTTGTCTTAGGTGTTACTGTTGTCCGTAGTGTTGTCTTAGGTGTTACTGTTGGTCGTAAAGTTGTCTTAAATGTTCCTAAGTTGGCCCAAACATTTATGTTGACTCTTACATTAAGCGTTACGGTTGATTCCAGAGTTATCCTGCATCCTGTTGTTGCCATAGTCATCCTGCATCCTGCTGTTGCCATAGTCATCCTGCATCCTGTTGTTGCCATAGTCATCCTGCATCCTTTTGTTGCCATAGTCATCCTGCATCCTGTTGTTGGCTTCTAAGTTTTCCAAACAATAATGTTGATTCCTAAGTTGTCATCACCATTAGTGATGGTTCTTAAGTTGTCCTCAATATTACTTATGGATCTTAACTATTCATTTTTATTCATACTGTTGATTTTTTAGTTATCTAAAGTGTTACTTTTAGGTCTCATGTTATCTTAAGTTCTCCTAATGGTTATCAAGTTGTCACAAGAGCTAGTTTCTAAGTTGTCTCAAGGGTTACCGTTAGGTCTTAAGTTGTCATAAGCGTTACTGTTGGCTCCTAAGTTGTCTTAAGCGTTAGTGTTGATTCCTAAGTTGTTATGAGTGTTACTGTTAGTTCTTACGTCACTGTAAGTGCTACTGTAGGGCGAAACGCCGTTTCAAGTGTTAGTGTTAACTACCAAGTTATCTTGAGCATTACTGTTGTCTGTTAAGTTCTTGTAACTAATAATTTTAATCACTAAGTTCTCTAAAGCTTTACTTTTAATTCTTAAGGTTTCACAAGTTTTCTGTTAGGTCATAAGTTTTCCACTGGTTCTTGCGCGTTCGTATATTAAGTGTTGCGTTTGGCCTCCAGGTTCTTAAGTTGTCTCATGTGTTGCTCTTGATTGTCAAGTTTTCTCAAGACTTTCTCTCAGGTCTAAAGTTGTCTTGTAACCTAAAGTTATTCTTTGTCTTAATTGTTACAGTTGATTCCTAAGTTGTCGTAGGTGTTAGTCATGGAATTAAGTTGTATCAAGTGTTACTCTGTGTTTCTAAGCTATCTGAAGGGTTTGTGTTGGTTCTAAGGTTGTTATAAGCATTTCCGTTGGTTCCTAAGTTGTTCAGAACTTGACTATTGCTTCCTAAAATGTCTTAAATCATACCAGTGGCTCGCAAGTGACCTTAAGTGTTACTGTTGGTTGCTTGGTGGTCTCAGGTCGTGTTATTGGCTTTTGAGTTGTCGTAAGCGTCACTGTTGGTTCCTAAGTTGTCGTAAGCGTTACTGTTGATTCCTAAGTTGTCGTAAGTGCTACTGTTTGTTTTACAGCAATGATGTTGGTTCCTAAGTTCTCTTTAAGTGTTATTATTAGTCTCTAAGTTGTAAGTTTTATTTTTGTTTCTAAGTTAAACAGTGCTGCTACTTGTTCCTAAGTTGTCTCAAGTGTTGCTCTTGGTTCCAAACTTGTTTCAAGTTGTACTGTTCATCTTTAGGTTATGTGAACTGTTTCGTAAGTTGAATTTAGCGTTAATGATGATTCCAAACTTGTCTTGAGTGGTACTATTGGTTTTCAAGTTGTCTTAAGAATTACTATATGTCTCCTATGTTATGTTGTCTTGAGTGATACTGTTGGATCTCAAACGGTACCGTTGATTCACAAGTTGCCTTCGATGCTACCGTTGGTACCGTTCTCTAAGCGTTAATTCTAATGTCTACATTTTCTATAGTATTTGAGTTTCAAAAGATTCTGTTGGTTTCTAAGTTGTCCTGAGCGTCACTGTTGCTTTCTATATTGTCTTAATTGTTACTGGTGGTTTCTAAGTTACCTCAAGTGTTACCGTTGCTCGTCGAGTTGTCACAAGCGTTACTGTTGGTCCCTGAGTTGTTTTAAGCGTTACCCTCTGTTCCTAAGCTGTCCTCCATGTTAGTTTTGTTTACTAACTTAACCGTTACTGATCGGTGCTAAATTGTCATAACCGCTTATGTGGATTCTGTATTTATTTCACGTGTTATTGTAGGATTCTAAGTTCTTCTAAGACTTGCTATTGACGACAAATTTGACGTCAGTGATGACTTTAGTTTCTAAGTTATCTTAAGTGTTACAATTGGTCTCCAAAATTGTCAAAAGTTTCACTTTAGATTTCTAAGTCGATTAATGTTAGTCTTGGTTCCTAAGTTGTCTCAAGTGTTACTCTTCATCTTTCAAGTTTGTCACTTGTTATCATTCGATGTTAAGTTGTCTCCTGAGTTACCTTTGGGTCGCTAAGTTATAATTAACGTTACAATTAATTTATAAGTTGACTTTAATGTTACTGTTGTTGTTTTTTGTCTTAAGAATTACTATTTGTCTGCTAACTTGTCTTAAGCGTTACTGTTGGTTTCCTCAGATGAAGCGTTTGTTTCCAAAGTTGCCTTTATTACTACAGTCGGTAACGCTCTCTCAAGCATTACTTTTGATTCCTAAGTTTTCTCAAGTGTTGTTCTTGGTTCCTAAGTTTTCTCAAGTGTTGTTCTTGGTTCCTAAGTCTTCTCAAGTGTTGTTCTTGGTTCCTAAGTTTTCTCAAGTGTTGTTCTTGGTTCCTAAGTTTTCTCAAGTGTTGTTCTTGGTTCCTAAGTCTTCTCAAGTGTTGTTCTTGGTTCCCAAGTTTTCTCAAGTGTTGTTCTTGGTTCCTAATTCTTCTCAAGTGTTGTTCTTGGTTCCTAAGTTTTCTCAAGTGTTGTTCTTGGTTCCTAAGTTTTCTCAAGTGTTGTTCTTGGTTCCTAAGTCTTCTCAAGTGTTGTTCTTGGTTCCTAAGTTTTCTCAAGTGTTGTTCTTGGTTCCTAAATTTTCTCAAGTGTTGTTCTTGGTTCCTAAGTCTTCTCAAGTGTTGTTCTTGGTTCCTAAGTCTTCTCAAGTGTTGTTCTTGGTTCCTAAGTTTTCTCAAGTGTTGTTCTTGGTTCCTAAGTTTTCTCAAGTGTTGTTCTTTGTTCCTAAGTTTTCTCAATTGTTGTTCTTGGTTTCTAAAACATAGCAAGTGTGAGAGTTCATTTTCTCGTCGTCCAAAGTTCTTCTGTTGGAGGTAACGTTGTCTGAAGCGTTGCTGTTGGTTTCTAAGTTGTTGTCTCAAGGGTTATTTTGGTCTTAGGTTGTCTCAAAAGTTGCTGTGGTTTATAAGTTGTTGTTTCAAGGGTTATTTTGGTCTTAGGTTGTCTCAAAAGTTGCTGTTGGTTTATAAGATGTTGTCTCAAGGGTTATTTTGGTTGTTAAATTGTCTCAAAAGTTGCTGTTGGTTTCTGAGTTGTTGTCTCAAGGGTTATTTTGGTTCTTAAGTTGTCTCAAAAGTTGCTGTTGGTTTCTGAGTTGTTTCAAGTGTCCATTTTTCTTTTAAAGTCGTTTTGGTGTTCCCGTTGCTTTTAAGTCGTCTATGGTGATATTCTCCATAATGAAGTCGTCTTTGATGTTACTGCTGGTGTCTGAGTCGTCTTTGGTGTTACTGCTGGTGTCTAAGTCGTCTTTGATGTTACTGCTGGTGTCTAAGTCGTCTTTGATGTTACTGCTGGTGTCTAAGTCGTCTTTGATGTTACTGCTGGTGTCTAAATCGTCTTTGATGTTACTGCTGGTGTCTAAGTCGTCTTGATGTTACTGCTGGTGTCTAAGTCGTCTTTGATGTTACTGCTGGTGTCTAAGTCGTCTTTGATGTTACTGCTGGTGTCTAAGTCGTCTTTGGTATTACTGCTGGTGTCTAAGTCGTCTTTGGTATTACTGCTGGTGTCTAAGTCGTCTTTGGTATTACTGCTGGTGTCTAAGTCGTCTTTGGTATTACTGCTGGTGTCTAAGTCGTCTTTGGTATTACTGCTGGTGTCTAAGTCGTCTTTGGTATTACTGCTGGTGTCTAAGTCGTCTTTGGTATTACTGCTGGTGTCTAAGTTGCCTTTGGTATCATTGTGGCTTTCTAACTTGTCTCAAGTGCTAATGATGATTCCTAAGTTGTCTTAAGTATTACTGTAGGTTCCAAAGTTGTCTCAGTTATAAGTGTTGGTTCCTACTGTCCTTCACTTTACAACATTAGTTCCTCGATGGTCACAAGTGTTATTGTGGATTTCCAGGTTGTCTGAAACTTTTCTGTTGATCCTCACTTGTTTCAAGTATTTTCGTCTGTTCCTAAGTTGTCTCAAGGGTTACTGTTTCGTTTCTAAGTTGCTTTTAAGTTTATTGATGATTTCTATATTATCTTTGTGTTTATCTTCGTTCCTAAGTTGTTCAAGTGTTACTGTTGGTTTCTATGTTGCTTCAACATTATTCTTAGTTTCTAGGATCTCCCAAGCTTTACTGTTGTGTGTCTCAACTGTGTCAACGTTTGGATTACGTTTTATGTGGTATGTTGTTCCTAAGTTGTCTGAAGTGTTACTGTTGGTTCCTAAGATTCTCAAATATTACTGTTAGTTCTTAAGTTGTCTCAAGTGTTCTCCCCGGTTCCTAAGTTATCCTAAGTGCTACATTTAGTTCTTGATTGGTCTCAGGGTTTACATTAGGTTCCTAAATTCCCAAGTGTAACTGTTGGTATCAAAGATGTCTCACTGTTACCGTTGTTTTCAAAGATGTTTTAAGCTTTACTGTTGTTTCCTGAGTTGCCATTAAGTGTTATTCTTGGTTCCTGTTTTAAGCATTACTGCTGGTTTTAGAATGTTTTAAGTGATCGGCTTGTGTCTTAAGTTGTCTTGAATTATTTTGAATGTTAATATTGTTTCTTAATCTAGTGTCGTGAGTTCTTAATCTAGTGTCGTGAGTTCTTAATCTAGTGTCGTGAGTTCTTAATCTGGTGTCGTGAGTTCTTAATCTAGTGTCGTGAGTTCTTAATCTAGTGTCGTGAGTTCTTAATCTAGTGTCGTGAGTTCTTAATCTAGTGTCGTGAGTTCTTAATCTAGTGTCGTGAGTTCTTAATCTAGTGTCGTGAGTTCTTAATCTAGTGTCGTGAGTTCTTAATCTAGTGTCGTGAGTTCTTAATCTAGTGTCGTGAGTTCTTAATCTAGTGTCGTGAGTTCTTAATCTAGTGTCGTGAGTTCTTAATCTAGTGTCGTGAGTTCTTAATCTAGTGTCGTGAGTTCTTAATCTAGTGTCGTGAGTTCTTAATCTAGTGTCGTGAGTTCTTAATCTAGTGTCGTGAGTTCTTAATCTAGTGTCGTGAGTTCTTAATCTAGTGTCGTGAGTTCTTAATCTAGTGTCGTGAGTTCTTAATCTAGTGTCGTGAGTTCTTAATCTAGTGTCGTGAGTTCTTAATCTAGTGTCGTGAGTTCTTAATCTAGTGTCGTGAGTTCTTAATCTAGTGTCGTGAGTTCTTAATCTAGTGTCGTGAGTTCTTAATCTAGTGTCGTGAGTTCTTAATCTAGTGTCGTGAGTTTTCTCAATTCTGCTTCTTAAGTTGTGTTAAGCGTCACTAATATTTCTTAAGTTTTCTTAAGCATTACTGTTGTGTTTTTAAGTTTTTTGATGTGTTATTGTAGCTTCCAAAGTTGTGTGAAGTATTACTGTTGGTTAGTTGTTTTAAGTGCTATTGTTGGTTCCTGACTTAGTGTTGCTCTTGGTTCCGAAGTTGTTGTAAGTGTTCCTACCGGTTTCTAAGTTGTCTTAGGTGTTACTGTTGGTTCTTAAGTTGTCTCAAACGTTCCTACTGGTTCTTAGGTTGTCTGTGGCGTTGCTGTTGGTTTCTAAGTTGTCTTAAGCGTTTCTGCTCGTTTGTAGATTGTCGTGTTTGAAGCGTTGCTACTGGTTCCTGGGTCGTCATGATATGTTGGAAGCGTCAGTGTTGGTTCATATGTTGTCAGGAACACTATTGTTCATTCCTAAGTTGTCTTGATTGTTACTGGCGGTTCCTAGTTGTCGTAAGCGTTACGTTTCTCCTAGTTCGTGTGTTATCCTAAATGTTACTGTTGGTTCCTAAGTTTTCTTAGGCGTTATTGTTAGTTCCTAAGTTATCTTAAGCGTTACTGCTGGTCCCAAAATTGTCCTAAGCGTTACTGTTTGCTCCCAAGTCATCATACATGTTACTGGTAATTCTTAAGTTGTTCCCAAGTTGTCTTAGGCGTTGCTTTTGGTTTCTAAGTTGTCGTAGGCGTTGCTGTTGGTTCGTAACTTGTCATAAACGTTACCAAGTGTCCTTAAGTAGTTTCTAGCGTTACTGGTGGTTTCTAAGCAGTGTTTAGGGTTACTGTTTGTTCCTAAGTTGTCTTAAGTGGTAACGTTGGTTTCCAGATTGTCTCAATCGTCAAGCCTGGGTTCCATCTTGTCTCAAGCGTTAGCAATGGTGCCCAAGTTGTCTTGATCGTTCTGTTGATTTCCATGTTGTCTTAAGCATTACTGTTGATTCTGACGTCATCGTAAATATTACTGTGTGACATTAACTTGTCTTAAGCGTCACTGTTGGTGTTACTGTGTGACATTAACTTAAGCGTCACTGTTGGTGTTACTGTGTGACACTAACTTGTCTTAAGCGTCACTGTTGGTGTTACTGTGTGACACTAACTTTTCTTAAGCGTCACTGTTGGTTTCTAAGTCGTGTCAAGGAAGCCAGGATTAAATAATTTTGTATATCTAACTTTGTTTCTAGATATATATTTCCCGCTAAAAGGCTCAGAATAACATAGAGTCTAAAGCTCTACATATTCCACAGAATCAAGACAAATCAAGTCTCACTGTTGGCGTTTAAGTTATCTTAAGCGTTACTGCTGGTTCCTAAGTTTTCTGGTGTTACCATTGGCGCCTAAGTTGCATGTAGCGTTACTGTTGGTTTCTGAGTTGTCTTGAGCGTTACTGATGGTTTCTAAGGTGTCTGAAGCTGTACTGTTGTCGCCTAGAGTTGTTTTAGCGTTACTGTTGGTTTCTAAGATGTTCCAAGTGTCACTGATGATTCCTAAGTTGTCTGAAGTGTTATTGTTGATCCCTAAGTTCTCTGAAGCATCATTGTTGGTTTCTAAGTTGTCTTAAGAGGTAAGATGTTTTCAACTAATGTCGGTTTTTGAATTGTCTCAACGTTACTTTTTGTCCGTATGTCGTCTTGAGAATTCCTGTTGGTTTCTTAGATAATCTGTTTCTTCTGAGTTTTAAGTATAAATGTTGATAACTAAGATAGCTCAAGCAGTACTCTTACTTCCTAAGTCTTAAAAAACTTTACTGTTGCTTCGTAAGTTATGTTAAGCTCATTGTTGGTTTCTAAGTTGCCTCAGGCTTACTGCTGGGTTATAAGTTATAAGAGTTATTTTTTTAAAATTGTTTTAAGCGTTGCTGTTCTTTCCTAAGTCTTCTTAAGAATTACGTTAGGCGCTTAATTCGTCCTAAGCGTTACTGTAAGTAACTAAGCCATCTTAAACGTTACTGTTGGTTTCTAAATTGTCTCAAGTTGTCTGAAGCTTTATTGGTGATTCCTAAGTTGTCTTGAAGGTTACTATTGGGCTCTTAAGATATCTCGGTAATTATCATTTTCTTCATGATTGCTGTTGGTTTCTAAGTTGTCTTAAGCGCTACCGGTAGTTCCTAAGTTACCTTAAGCGTTATTGGTAGTTCCTAAGTTACCTTAAGCGTTATTGGTAGTTCCTAAGTCGTCGTAAGCGTTACTGGTGGTTTCTAAGTCGTCGTGAGCATTACTGGTGGTTTCTAAGTCGTCGTAAGCGTTATTGGTAGTTCCTAAGTCGTTTTAAGCGTTACTGGTGGTTTCTAAGTCGTCGGAAGCGTTACTGGTGGTTTCTAAGTCGTCGTAAATGTTACTGGTATTTCCTAAGTCGTCGTAAGCATTACTGATGGTTTCTAAGTCGTAAACGTTACTGGTAGTTCCTAAGTTGTCGTAAGCGTTACTGGTGGTTTCTAAGTCGTCGTAAGCGTTACTGGTGGTTTGTAAGTAGTAAGCGTTACTGGTGGTTTCTAAGTCGTCGTAAGCGTTACCGATGGTTTCTAAGTAGTAAGCGTTACTAGTAGTTCCTAAGTTGTCGTAAGGTTACTGGTGATTTCTAAGTCGCCGTAAGCATTACTGGTGGTTTCTAAGTCGTCATAAACGTTACCGCTAGTTCCTAAGTCATTGTGAGCGTTACTAGTGGTTTTAAGTCGTAAGCGTTACTGGTAGTTCCTAAGTCATCGTAACCGTTACTGGTGGTTTCTAAGTCGTCGTACGCGTTACCGGTGGTTTCTAAGTAGTAAGCGTTACTGGTGATTTCTATGTCGTCGTAAGCGTTACTGGTGGTTTGTAAGTAGTAAGCGTTACTGGTGGGTTCTAAGTCGTCGTAAGCGTTACTGGTGGTTTCTACGTTATTTTAGCCGTGAATGTTGGACAGGTGTTTTGGAGTCGTCTTAGTTATGCAGCTGTATATAGTGGTTATGTTGTTGTGTCACAGCCGTTTACTTTTATCTTATAGTTGTACAGTTGTCATAGTTGTTGTACAGTTGTGTCATAGTTGTTATACAATTGTGTCACTGTTGTACAGTTGCGTCATAGTTGTTATACAATTGTGTCACAGTTGTACAGTTGTGTCATACTTGTTATGCAGTTGTGTCACAGTTGTACAGTTGTGTCATACTTGTTATGCAGTTGTGTCACAGTTGTACAGTTGTGTCATAGTTATACAATTGTGTCACAGTCGTAAGTTGTGTCATAGTTGTTATGCAGTTGTGTCACAGTTTTACAGTTGTGTCATAGTTGTTATGCAGTTGTGTCACAGTTGTAAGTTGTCATAGTTGTTACATTTGTGTCATAGTTGTACAGTTGTGATATGGTTTTTGTTACAGTTGTGTCATTGTTGTTATACTCTTGTGTCATAGTTGTTGTACAAGGTTTTTGTGCAGTTGTGTTAGTTGTATAATAGTTGTTATACAGTTGTGTCATAGTTGTTATACAGTTGTGTCATAGTTGTTACAGTTGTGTCACAGTTGTACAGTTGTGTCATAGTGATTGTACAGTTGTGATAGTTGTACAATTGTCATAGTTGTTTTACAGTTGTGTCAGAGTTGTCGTACAGTTGTGTCACAGCTGTGTCATAGTTGTTATAGTTGTGCCACAGTTTTGTCATAGTTGTTATAGTTGTGTCACAGTTATACAGTTGTGTCACAGTTGTTCCAATGTGTCATGGTTGTTGTACATTTGTGTGATAGTTGTACTGTTGTGTCAGAGTTGTTAAACAGTTGTGTCAGTTGTATTATAATAGTGTCATAGTTGTCACAGTTGTACAGTTGTGTCATAGTTGTTATACAGTTGTGTCAGTTGTATATTTGTGCTAGTTGTTACACTGTTGTATAGTTGTGTCATATTTGTACAATTGTGTCGTAGTTGTAGTCCAGTTGTGTCATAATTTCTGTACCGTTGTACAGTTGTGTCATAATTTCTGTACCGTTGTACAGTTGTGTCATAGTTGTTTTACAGTAGTGTCATAATTATTGTATAGTTGTGTCACAGTTGTACAGTTGTATCATGGTTGTTGTACGGTTGTCATAGTTGTTGTTCAGTTGTGTCATAGTTATTATACAGTTGTGTCACAGTTGTTATACAGTTGTGTCATAGTTGTTATACAGTTGTCATAGTTGTTATACAGTTGTGTCATAGTTGTTATACAGTTGTGTCATAGTTGTTATACAGTTGTGTCATAGTTGTTATATAGTTGCTGTCATAGTTGTTAAGTGTATACGTTGTGTCATAGTTGTTATACAGTGCTGTCATAGTTGTTATACAGTTGTGTCATAGTTGTTATACAGTTGTGTCATAGTTGTTATACAGTTGTGTCATAGTTGTTATACAGTTGTGTCATAGTTGTTATACTGCTGTCATAGTTGTTATACAGTTGTGTCATAGTTGTTATACTGTTGTGTCATAGTTGTTATACAGTTGTGTCATAGTTGTTATACAGTTGGTCATAGTTGTTATACAGTTGTGTCATAGTTGTTATACAGTTGTGTCATAGTTGTTATACTAGTTGTGTCATAGTTGTTATACAGTTGTGTCATAGTTGTTATACAGTTGTCATAGTTGTATCAGTTGTGTCATAGTTGTTATACAGTTGTGTCATAGTTGTTATACAGTTGTGTCATAGTTGTACAGTTGTGTCATAGTTGTTATACAGTGCTGTCATAGTTGTTATACAGTTGTGTCATAGTTGTTATACAGTTGTGTCATAGTTGTTATACAGTTGTTATACAGTTGTTATACAGTTGTGTCATAGTTGTTATACGGCTTCATAGTTGTTATACAGTTGTGTCATAGTTGTTGTCAGTTGTGTCATAGTTGTTATACAGTTGGTGTCATAGTTTTTATAGGCTGTCATAGTTGTGTCATAGTTGGTATACAGTTGTGTCATTTAGTTGTTATACAGTGTGTCATAGGTGTTATACAGTTTGTGTCTTAGTTATTTATACAGTTGTGTCATAGTTATATAGTTGTGTCATAGTTGTTATACAGTTCTGTCATGTTGTTATACGGCTGTCATAGTTCTTATATAGTTGTGTTCATAGTTGTTATACGGCTGTCATTAGTTGTTTATACGCTGTCAAGTTCTTATTTTGGTGCTGTCATTGTTGATATAAGGCTGTCATAGTTGTTATACGGCTGTCATAGTTGTGTCATAGTTGTTATATAGTTGTGTCATAGTTGTTATACAGTTGTCATAGTTGTTGTATAGTTGTTATACAGTTGTGTCATAGTTGTTATACAGTTGTCATAGTTGTTATATAGTTGTGTCATAGTTGTTATACAGTTGTGTCATAGTTGTTATACAGTTGTGTCATAGTTGTTATATAGTTGTGTCGTAGTTGTTATATGACTCATAGTTGTTATACAGTTGTGTCATAGTTATACAGTTGTGTCATAGTTGTTATACGGCTGTTATAGTTGTTATACAGTTGTGTCATAGTTGTTATACAGTTGTGTCATAGTTGTTATACAGTTGAGTCATAGTTGTTATGCAGTTGTGTCATAGTTATTATACAGTTGTGTCATAGTTGGTATATAGTTGTGTCATAGTTGTTATACAGTTGTGTCATAGTTGTTATACAGTTGTGTCATAATTGTTATACGGCTGTCATAGTTGTTATACAGTTGTGTCATAGTTGTTTTACGGCTGTCATAGTTGTTATACAGTTGTGTCATAATTGTTATACAGCTGTCATAGTTGTTATACAGTTGTGTCATAGTTGTTATACGGTTGTGTCATAGTTGTTATACAGTTGTGTCATAGTTGTTATATAGTTGTGTCATAGTTGTTATACAGTTGTGTCATAGTTGTTATACAGTTGTGTCATAGTTGTTATACAGTTTTGTCACAGTTGTTATATAGTTGTGTCATAGTTGTTATACAGTTGTCGTGGTTGTTATATAGTTGTGTCCTAGTTGTTATACAGTTGTGTCATAGTTGTTATACAGTTGTGTCATAGTTGTTATACAGTTGTGTCATAGTTGTTATACGGCTGTCATAGTTGTTATACAGTTGTGTCATAGTTGTTATACAGTTGTGTCATAGTTGTTATACAGTTGTGTCATAGTTGTTATACAGTTGTGTCATAGTTGTTATACGGCTGTCATAGTTATACAGTTGTGTCATAGTTGTTATACAGTTGTGTCATAGTTGTTAAACAGTTGTGTCATAGTTGTTATACAGTTGTGTCATAGTTATACAGTTGTCATAGTTGTTATATAGTTGTGTCATAGTTGTTATACAGTTGTGTTATAGTTGTTATACAGTTGTGTCATAGTTGTTATATAGTTGTGTCATAGTTGTTATACAGTTGTGTCATAGTTGTTATACGGCTGTCATAGTTGTGTCATAGTTGTTATACAGTTGTGTCATAGATGTTATACGGCTGTCATAGTTGTTATATAGTTGTGTCATAGTTGTTATACGGCTGTCATAGTTGTGTCATAGTTGTTGTACAGTTGTGTCATAGTTGTTATACAGTTGTGTCATAGTTGTTATATGACTTTCATAGTTGTTATACAGTTGTGTCATAGTTGTTATACGGCTGTCATAGTTGTTATATGACTGTCATAGTTGTTATACAGTTGTGTCATAGTTGTTATGCAGTTGTGTCATAGTTGTTATATGACTGTCATAGTTGTTATGCAGTTGTGTCATAGTTGTTATATAGTTGTGTCATAGTTGTTATACAGTTGTGTCATAGTTGTTATACAGTTGTGTCATAGTTGTTATACAGTTATCATAGTTGTTTTACGGCTGTCATAGTTGTTATATGACTGTCATAGTTGTTATATAGTTGTGTCATAGTTGTTATGTGGTGTGTCATAGCTGTTATACAGTTGTCATATGACTGTCATAATTGTCATACAGTTGTGTGTACCCTGATGGTCATGATGCAGAGTGATGTCAGTCTTGCTCCAGCTTGTCCAGCTTGTGTCATTCACATGGTCGTCACATCAAGTGTCGTGTGTCATTCACATGGTCATCACATCAAGTGTCGTGTGTCATTCACATGGTCATCACATCAAGTGTCGTGTGTCATTTATATGGTCGTCACATCAAGTGTCGTGTGTCATTCACATGGTCGTCACATCAAGTGTCGTGTGTCATTCACATGGTCATCACATCAAGTGTCGTGTGTCATTCACATGGTCATCACATCAAGTGTCGTGTATCATTCACATGGTCGTCACATCAAGTGTCGTGTGTCATTCACATGGTCGTCACATCAAGTGTCGTGTGTCATTCACATGGTCGTCACATCAAGTGTCGTGTGTCATTCACATGGTCGTCACATCAAGTGTCGTGTGTCATTCACATGGTCGTCACATCAAGTGTCGTGTGTCATTCACATGGTCGTCACATCAAGTGTCGTGTTTGCCTTCACTAACACTCTCCTGTGGTCGTCGTGGCCAGCGAGTGTCATCTTCGTGTGATGACATCTTTCCTCATGTGTTCGTGTCGTCGGCAACACAAGCTGGTGTTGACCCCTGTATCCTACCTCCAGGTCATCATGTGAACACCACATCATCAATCCGACCATAAGACTTAACCCTGGGGTCAACGTAGGTCATCATGTGAACACCACATCATCAATCCGACCATAAGACTTAACCCTGGGGTCAACGTAGGTCATCATGTGATACAGTGCGTGGTCTTCATCACTAGTGTGGACGACTGATGCTGGCTGAGGGAGGTCTGAGTGAAGGGTTCTCTGATGACGACATGGTTTACCTGACTGTGTGTGTATGTGTGTGTGTGTGTGTGTGTGTGTGTGTGTGTCAGGTGTAACCACCCAGTTAATGTGGAGTTATTCCTTAAAGCAAAACCTTCACTAACGAAGTTAAACTATGTGCTCGACCATGTATGAGAATGTCGACTTGATGTTTACATTTGTCTTTGGTTAGGATCGGCGGGCCTGTGGTCAGCACAGACCTCATGGTCTTTGTACGGACCGTATGTGTTAGCTCCGCCCAGTGTTCTGTACAGAATGTGTCATGTGTTGTCACAAGGGTCGTCACATGGTCGTCTTGTGGCTGTCATGACGTTGTGGTCGTCACACACTTGTGTCATGACTATTCTTGTGACGTGATGGTCGTGCACATAACTCATTGTCGTACAGCTGTTTTAATTACCCCATGTTATCCCATACCTCATACAGTAATGTCATAACTGTTGTTGTAGAAGTGTCATGTGTGTCACACACACAGTGGCTGGCTGCCATGCACTTGTCCCGTAGTTGTCTCACGACGTCATACAGTCGTCGTACAGTGACGTCATGGTGTTCGTGCGGGCGTATATTGGTCGTCCAGATGTCGTGTTATCTTCATTAAACCCTCTCTACCTCCCAGTGCTGCACCATTGCTCAAGATCAACTGTGAACAAGTTGTGTTCAAAATAAGACTTCTGTAATTATGATTACACATCTGTAATTATGATTACACTTCTGTAATTATGATTACACTCACTGTGGGTATTGACACTGGTGGGGGCAGGATGGTCTGGGAAACAAAATGGTCCATGTTTTGCGGGTGTTTTATTAAGTCAGAAGTCAAAACTCGACACAGGTCAGGATGGAGGGTTTGCCTCCCTTGTGAGGGACGGGTCAGCAGCGAGGACTGTCGTCTGGGTGGCCCAGCCCTCCCTACCTCGTCGTGTGCACTCTCATGTTCTCTCACTACACTACCTGAAGGACCTGCCTCCAGGTGACCTGTGACCTGTCACATGAACCCCAGACCAGGAGGACCTATCATCAGGACCCCAGACCCGGAGGACCTGCCCTCAGGACCCCAGACCCGGAGGACCTGCGGTCTGAAGGACCTGGGTCTTGGTACTGCAGGGGGTTTATGCTGGCGAAGTTATCATGCCAGAGACTAACCAAATTACAGTTGTCACGTTCGTACTTGAACAGACCAATAAGATATACGTTTTCCCTCGACCAAATATTAATGAATATATACCAATGTATTAGTGATATTCTACCTTAAAT
This sequence comes from Panulirus ornatus, assembly GCF_036320965.1. NCBI lineage: Eukaryota > Metazoa > Arthropoda > Malacostraca > Decapoda > Palinuridae > Panulirus > Panulirus ornatus. The sequence continues at coordinate 33,696,795 of NC_092233.1, forward strand.
CTTCTGTTATTATCTGCATTGTAGTTATTGTATTCTCTGATATCTTTGTCTAACTTTACAGATATTATTAACACAAATGTTACACGTCAAGGACAAGGTTGTGTTGAGTCTGTGGTAAGGTATGGAGGGTCTGGGGTCACAGGAGTCTCGACCGTGTCAGCTTGGGTCATGCGTGTGCGTCAGAGAGAGAGAGAGAGAGAGAGAGAGAGAGAGAGAGAGAGAGAGAGAGAGAGAGAGAGAGAGAGAGAGCAGTCTGGAGCTACACATTCGAACACGTTATTTCCATCTTGAGGTATCACGCCACTAACACCCTACTCCAGCTGACTCATTTTTTTTTTTTTTTCGTTTTGTATGATTTTTGACAATGTTTCTGTTATGGCCCGCCAGCGGGAGCAAATATAGATTAATATTCAAACTTAACATAACAAATAAATAAATAAAACAGGAAACAGGACGGAATGGACGGAGGGAGACGACCTGTCGTGTGTGTGGGTGGGATGCGTCCTTATTGTCAGGACGGAGGGAGACGACCTGTCGTGTGTGGTCCCAGAGTCATGACGATAGAGGGAGACGACCTGTCGTGTGTGGGACGGGTCCCTACGTCTTCATGACGGGGAAGACGAACTGTCGTGGGGGTGGGATCGGGTCGGGGCGGGGGCGGGGCACCTCTGGACACCACCTCCATACCTCCAACATGAGCATGTCCGCGGGCGCTCCTGTGGCATGATTACTGTCTTGGTGACATTTGAGGATCAACCAGGTACCTGAAGGAAATCGAGAGGACCTGGTGTTGTGGTGAGGCTTCAGGAGATGGTGTTCAGGGTGGTAGTATGTCTCTGCCACCTTGACCAGTAAAGGTACAGTCAAGACAATCTTTGTCACATTAAGAACAAGGATTTTATGGACGGATGAGAGAGAACGTCTGGGGTCATGTGTGATGAAGATGTAGCAGTAATAGCGTCAGGTGACCTACATCCTGCCGTGCCTGCCTGCCTGCCTGCCCAGCTGGCCACCAACCCCCTGCGGTGGCCGGGTCGACTAATGTCTAAGTGAGGTACGTATGTGAGGAGCAGCAAGTGGTAGCTGGAGCTGTGCGCCCGAGGGGCGCGTGTGTGGAGGGCAGGAGGGAGGTCCAGCCACGACTGGTGAAGGTACACTGTAGTGGTACCTTCCTGGGGCACGAAACTGGCAGCCGGTGTGCCTGGAAGTCTCGTCACTACTGACCAGTATATTGACAGGTCAGGTCAGTAAATTACAGGTCAAGTAAGGTCAATAAACTAACAGGTCAAGTAAAGTCAGTAATCTAACAGGTCAGATAAGGTCAATAAACTAACAGGTCAGGTAAGGTCATTAAGATAGCAGGTCAGGTAAGGTCAGTAAACTGATGGGTTAGATCAGGTCAGTAAGGTGACAGATAAGGTCAGAGGACCTGCTCACACTTGGTAGTGTGAGGTTCCTTAACCACTGGAGGTGGTGTGTGTGTGTGTGTGTGTGTGTGTGTGTGTGTGTGTGTGTGTGTGTGTGTGTGTGTGTCAGGTGACCACTTCGCTCATGGTTGCCCATGACAGTGGGCACATAACCTGGGATGACCTCACAGTAACTGTCGCGAGTCGGCGGTCAAGCCACAGCGTCGGCCACATTCAGTCAAGTCTGTGTGTGATGTCTTTCACAGCCTCGGGTGGTTGTCTGTGTCTGCCAACCACTGTGGCACCAGCCAGCCGCCGCCTTACAACCCTGTTGTGTCACAGACATCCAGAGTCAGATGTGTGTCTGTGTTAGCACAGGCACATCAGGGCTGGTGGTCAGCACGTCAGATCTGGTGGTCAGCTCTTTGGGGTCGTGGTCAGCATCAGCACATCAGGTTTGCTGGTCAGCACATCTGGTTTGGTTAGCATCAGCACGTCAGGGTCGTGGTCAGCATCAGCACGTCAGGGTCGTGGTCAGCATCAGCACGTCAGGGTTGTGGTCAGCATCAGCACGTCAGGGTTGTTGTTAGCATCAGCACGTCAGGGTTGTGGTCAGCATCAGCACGTCAGGCTTGTGGTCAGCATCGGGTTGGCAGGCTTGTTAGTCAGCATCAGCACGTCAGGGTTGTTGTTAGCATCAGCATGAAAGGGTCGTGGTCAGGATCAACATGAGAGGATCGTGGTCAGCATCATCACGTCAGGTTTGGTCAGCGTTAGCACTTTTGGGTCATCAGCGTCAGTACGTCAGGGAAGGTCGTCAGTACATCAAAGTTGGTGGTCAGGACTGGTGGTCAGGACGTCAGGGATGGTCGTCAGGACTTGTAGTCAAGACCTCAGGACTTGTTGTCAGGACGTCAGGACTTGTGATCAGGACGTCAGGGATGGTGGTCAAGACTTCAGGGATGGACGTCAGGACTTGTGGTCAGGACGTCAGGAATGGTGGTCAGGACGTCAGGGATGGACGTCAGGACTTGTGGTCAGGATGTCAGGGATGATGGTCAGGACGTCAGGACTTATGGTCAGGACGTCAGGGGTGGTGGTCAGGATGTCAGGGGTGGTGGTCAGGACGTCAGGAATGGTGGTCAGGACGTCAGGGATGGTCGTCAGGACTTGTGGTCAGGATGTCAGGACTGGTGGTCAGGACGTCAGGGATGGTGGTCAGGACTTGTGGTCAGGATGTCAGGGATGATGGTCAGGACGTCAGGGGTGGTGGTCAGCAGGCAGGGCAAGGACTCGGTTCGTCCATCGTAGACACATAAAACTTTATCAATAAATAATACAGGGTATACTGCAGTAACCCAGGGTATGCTACAATAACACAGGGTATACTGCAGTAACCCAGGGTATGCTACAATAACACAGGGTATACTGCAGTAACCCAGAGTATGCTACAATAACACAGGTTACAATAACACAGGGTATACTGCAGTAACCCAGAGTATGCTACAATAACACAGGGTATACTGCAGTAACCCAGGGTATGCTACAATAACACAGGGTATACTGCAGTAACCCAGAGTATGCTACAATAACACAGGGTATACTGCAGTAACCCAGAGTATGCTACAATAACACAGGGTATACTGCAGTAACCCAGAGTATGCTACAATAACACAGGGTATACTGCAGTAACCCAGAGTATGCTACAATAACACAGGGTATACTGCAGTCCGCCTACATCTATCTGGTTAAGTGATAGGTAATCACCGGTGTAAATATAATGTATAATAAATAAATAATGATAATAACAGTGAGGTGAGGCTCCGCGCGCCGTGTGGGGTCAAGAGCCAGGGAGGCAGTGGGCGGGTCTACTGTACTCTGTCGTCAAGTGTGTCCATAACACATTCATATTGACGTCTGGGTCTGTACTAGTGCAACCTACTGCAGCCTCGCTGGAAACTGTCACTGTCTCCTCCTCCTCCTGGATCTGGAAGCTCCAGTCGGAGGGAAATATGGAGTGCAGTCGTCAAGTAACTGCTGTCAACAACAACTACATCTAGCGAACATCACTTGGATCCGAAGTTAAGACACCGATCCTGGCGACTGTGGCTGAGGTGGCTCTTGTTGGGCCGCTGCGTCGGAACTCGGCCGATGGAGTGGTGGGAAAGAGGGGCCGGCCACAGACGTGTCGGGGTAGGTGGGCGGGGTGCGACCTCAGAAGGTGTTGCACTCGCTGAAGATCTCCTGGCAGTTCTCACCGACGCGTCCCCTCCTGCCGGCGTCGTTGTAGATCTCGAAGGGCGTGTAGGTAGAGCGCTCCAATACATAGCTCATACCGTATCTGTGGCCAACAGGGGAAATCAGTAGGTTTTGGAGATACAGACAGACAGATAGACAAGCATACAAACGAAAACATAAATGCAGACAGACAACCTAATTCAAAGAGCAACAGACAACTGGCCTTAACGAGACAGTTTGTAGTGGAAGAGAACAGAAACTAATGCATTAGTGTGGCAGAAGTAGAGAGACGTCCAGATTTTTTTAAAGAGTAAGACCTGTGAATTTATCATGTCGCTAAGGATAGCTAATAATGTCAATCGTAGATTTGAACGAAAAATGTATCAGGTCTCTGCTTAACGTATCTATGGTACTGCTTTTAGGTACAGTAGTTGGTGAATCATTCCATATATTAAAATTTCTGTTAAAATAGTACTTCACCTCATTTGAGGTAAAACGTTCGTCCACGAATTTATCTCCATTATTACGAGTGATATCAGACGAATCTGTCTTTAAGTAGCTCGTTAGATGAAGAATTATCGAGGCGTTTAATGATTATGAATACCAGTATCACATCATCTCAGCTTTCTAAAGGGATTTAATTCGCGTGGTCGGCTTTCATAGGATTTGTATTTTGGGCCGGGAATCGTCTTGGGAGATCGCCGTTGTATTCTCTTCTTTTTTGTCAATGTCTTTCCTTAAGAAAGATGACCAAAGCAACACGCAATAGTCGAGATGGGGACGTTTCAGTACGATGTAAAGGAAGAGAGTAATTTCACGAGACTTAAGTTCGCAAGTCCTCCCTATGAATCCAGGAATTTTGTTAGCCCTTTCTACTGCATTTATGCACTGCTCACTTGGCTTTCGGTCACCAGAGAGTATTGTACACAAATCCTCTTCCTCATTTACCTTTTGCAGCTCAACAGAATTCATACTCCAGCTTGCCTTTTCACTTTTACTACAGATAAGAAAAACTTTGCACTTATCGATACTATAATTCATTTGCCACCTGTTAGCCCAACCCATTAGTTTGTCTATGTCACTTTGAAGCTACAAACCTAGTAGATTGATTTCCCAATTTAGTATCGTCCGCGAATTAAGATATCATGTAATGAATCACATTTTCAGTATCATTGATATATATAAGAATAAGAATGTTATATATGAGAACGAAAATTTGTCCTAAAACTCATCCCTGTGGCACACCACTTGTTACGTCTAACCATTCTGGAGCCTGACCATCAATCGTTCCTCCTTGCTTACGGCCAGTCAGCCAATTTCCTAAGCATCGGAGTAAAATCTTATGTGACAACTTTTGTTAATAACCTTTGATAAGGGATTTTATCAAATAGTTTTTGAAAATCTAAATAGATAACACCAACTGCTATACTTTAATCATGCATGCTAATTACTTCATAAAAGAAATCAAGCAGATTTATCAAATATATTTATAGTTGTCCTCTGATTGGTTCACAGTCTTATCCCTGGTGGGTTTCCATTAGTTTACCAACTACGGACGTTAAGCTAATTGGACTTTGATTTTCGGGCATCGATTTATTAACTTTTTTTTAGTATCGTTGTTACATAGTAGATTTCCATTGCTCTGGAATATTTCCTGTTGCAAGCGACTTACTGAAAAGAGGAGCCAAGGGTTTCACTATCTTGGTCTATTTCAGTGTCCTCGAATGAAGCTTATCTGGGACTGCCGTTTTATTTACTTTAATTCCATCTAGGGCTGATATAATAATTTCATCTGATATTTCAACAGATTGCAAAAAGTTTTCCTCTCTTGGGATTCGGGACTTAAGTTGTATCTTCATTCTTAAATAAAGAAGCTTAAAAAATCGTTTAAAATCCTGGCAATGGACTATTTCTCTTGGATCAAGTTACCATTATCTGTAATCAATGGCCCAGTTGATTGGATGATGACTCTTATTTCTTATATTACTATTAATGTTGTAACTGTTAGTAGAATCAACTATTTTTTTGTTGAAACTGGAGATAAGCTTCGGAAGAAAATAAGTGGGAATAATGTAAAGGCTTCCAGAATAGTTGATTTTATCAACAGCTACATTTTTTTTTCGTTTTTAGTTCAATATTAAGATGGGCATTAACGAAAGTGCAAGACACCACCGCATTCATTTACCCTATCATTCAATGATTAATATCTAACCAAGATTCCGAAATGGCTGTCATGTCATTATTTTTCTCCAAAGCTGTTGTTTCTGACTCTGAAAATATGTTACGATCGCTCCGTGTATTAAGACAAGACATTCAGACAGAAAGCGGGAGGGAAAGGCAAGGTGACTGAATCGCGGACAGCACAAGAGACTGGGAGGTCAACAGACACAGACGAAATGAATGTATTACACAGAAAACTGCTGACTTTGCCCACCCAGAGCACCTTGGCCTTTCATCCCATAACCGTACTGGTGAAGGGCAGTACAGTACTTACGTTCCCATCTGGCAAAAGAGGTAGCCGGTGTCGCTGGTGCCGTAGACGCAGTCGGAGTTGGCCTCGCACAGGTACTTCTGCATGCATAGGTCGTCCTCTGTCTCATACGTCTTGATGTAACTCTGCCGGGGTGAGGCCAGAGGTTAGACAACGACGTATGGCACACTTTGGCCTCACCTGTTCTGGTCTTGTAACTATTGTGTTGATGTTTACAGTGTGGGGATCAGTTATTCTCGGACCATTTACAGTGTGTGAATGGGTGACTATCAGTCCACTTACAAGTGTGTACAGTTAAAGCGTTGATGGTTGACATTCATACTGTGTTTCAGTTGTCATAATAACCTGAATCAGACCCGCTTGGCTCCCAGTTGTGATATTTATGGTGAAGCATCGAACATGTCTCATGTCAATAGGGATTTCTAGTTTTACTGGTGAGTTTACAAAATTATTCTAAGGTTACGCATGTGAACATTTCTTATTTTCTTTCTATCTTTCATCATTTAACTAAGTTTAATTGGTATTACGTGGGATTAGGGCAACGTATTATGGTTTTGAAAGGGACGTCGTGACCTGAGCAAGGTTACATGACTCGATGTAACTTGGTATGACCAGCAGTTGGCAGCAACACCTCCACTGGTGTGATCTGGAATGTCCGGGAGAAGGATGATTATCCAGTCAGAAATTAGAATGACCCAGAGTGGGCTCTGTAACTCATCGTGACCTGGGATGACCTACAAGAGGTCAAGCGACTTGCCATGACCTGGGATGACGTTTTGTAAACAGGTATGTTTTAGGAGCTAGGGTCGCAAGACAAAGCTATATGACCTGCAGTGACCTGACAAGGTTCTGTGTAACCTGTAATAACCTTGTAAGAAGCTGTGTGACCTTAGATCACCTAGGGATGGGTCGGGGGGGCGGGGGGTGTGTGTGACCTACCTTGAGCATGGTGGTGGCGGCGACGGCAGCGTCAGCGAGGGGGTCGGAGGTGCCCATACTGCGGGCCTGGAAGGACCTCTGGGAGAAGCTGGTGCGGAGGGCGTCCAGGAGGGTCACCACCAGCCCGAACAGCTGTAACACAAGACACAGAGGAACACGTCAGACGCGCCATCTCTCGGCCAACCACACAGAGCAACACAGGTGTACAGACTCACATGTCTGTGCCCTTGTGACACAGACATCAATAAAGCTATGATCGTCCATTACATTCCAATGTTGATATCATTATGATGGCGTTCAATATCACACCAAACGGGATATTATTGTACTGTATAGGTCAAGTGTAGTGTTGAGTTGGAAGCTATCGTACAAAAGTAATTATGTTAACATCCCTGCAAAGGTACAGGCCTGATATTGAGGTTACCTCACTGTGTACGATGGTATGATGAGTAAGACGCTGTGTGATGACGTGACCTCTGACTTGACCCGTAAGGATTAGGTCACAGGTTAGGCCGTCATACACAAAGGTTAAGCCTTCGTGCTCACGGGGTTAGAAATGACGGTAAAGTGAGTCGAGGGTTATGGTGATCACAGGAGTGACTAACATGGTACTAAGGAGGCGAAGTTTACGTACTGAAGGCCTTGTCTATAAGGTTTATGGAAATTTAAGTCAGTTTAACGTTTTTCATTACACTGTCTGGCTTACTAACTGGCCGTCAGTGGACACAAGGATCATACATACCTCAGACGCCTGCTTGGCCATGACGCCCACCTCCTGAGGGTCGTTGGAGCCCGTCAGGTAGGAGATGACTGCCGTCAGGATGCCCTGCAAACAACCACCAAATTATTGACAGAACAAATGACGTCATCATTAGCATCCATACAACATGGAGGCAACAACAGCAGCCTGGCTCCGTGCATTATCAGAGGATGCAACACCAGCCAGCCACGCCACCACAACTACGTCAGGTCTCCCTCCCCAGCCCAGCCCAGCCAGCCACGCCACCACAACTACGCCAAGTCTCCCTCCCCAGCCCAGCCCGGCCCAGCCAGCCACGCCACCACAACTACGTCAGGTCTCCCTCCCCAGCCCAGCCCAGCCAGCCACCCCACCACAACTACGCCAGGTCTCCCTCCCCAGCCCAGGCCAGCCAGCCACGCCACCACAACTACGCCAGGTCTCCCTCCCCAGCCCAGCCCAGCCAGCCACGCCACCACAACTACGCCAAGTCTCCCTCCCCAGCCCAGCCCTGCCCAGCCAGCCACGCCACCACAACTACGTCAGGTCTCCCTCCCCAGCCCAGCCCAGCCAGCCACCCCACCACAACTACGCCAGGTCTCCCTCCCCAGCCCAGGCCAGCCAGCCACGCCACCACAACTACGCCAGGTCTCCCTCCCCAGCCCAGCCCAGCCAGCCACGCCACCACAACTACGCCAGGTCTCCCTCCCCAGCCCAGCCCAGCCAGCCACGCCACCACAACTACGCCAAGTCTCCCTCCCCAGCCCAGCCCGGCCCAGCCAGCCACGCCACCACAACTACGTCAGGTCTCCCTCCCCAGCCCAGCCCAGCCAGCCACCCCACCACAACTACGCCAGGTCTCCCTCCCCAGCCCAGGCCAGCCAGCCACGCCACCACAACTACGCCAGGTCTCCCTCCCCAGCCCAGCCCAGCCAGCCACCCCACCACAACTACGCCAGGTCTCCCTCCCCAGCCCAGCCCAGCCAGCCACGCCACCACAACTACGCCAGGTCTCCCTCCCCAGCCCAGCCCAGCCAGCCACGCCACCACAACTACTCCAAGTCTCCCTCCCCAGCCCAGCCCGGCCCAGCCAGCCACGCCACCACAACTACGTCAGGTCTCCCTCCCCAGCCCAGCCCAGCCAGCCACCCCACCACAACTACGCCAGGTCTCCCTCCCCAGCCCAGGCCAGCCAGCCACGCCACCACAACTACGCCAGGTCTCCCTCCCCAGCCCAGCCCAGCCAGCCACCCCACCACAACTACGCCAGGTCTCCCTCCCCAGCCCAGCCCAGCCAGCCACGCCACCACAACTACGCCAGGTCTCCCTCCCCAGCCCAGGCCAGCCAGCCACCCCACCACAACTACGCCAGGTCTCCCTCCCCAGCCCAGGCCAGCCAGCCACGCCACCACAACTACGTCAGGTCTCGCTCCCCAGCCCAGCCCAGCCCAGCCAACCACCCCACCACAACTACGCCAGGTGTCCCTCCCCAGCCCGGCCCAGCCAGCTGCTCCACCTACCCTCCCTCCCTCCCATCATTACCCCAGTTCCTGATATCACATGAATGTCGTCATGGCAGCAGTGTACAGAAACCTAGCCTCACGCCTGTTAGACACGTCCCTTACAAGTGTTCTTGGCTTAGTTTCATGACGAAAAGAACATCTCTGACAAGTTGACATAGACTGCTTCCATGACTACATCTATCGGTAATAACTCTCCTGAGCCTAGCTTAGTGTTTCATAACTTTGGCTCCATGCAAACCAGCAGTTCAGTAAGGGTAACGACTGTGCCTCCATCACCAGTAACAGTTAACTTCATCTCGTTCATTGTGTTGTCGTAAGCTAACATGGCTGGTCATCCGGGCAGAGGCGCTGTGCCTCACCCCAGCCCTGGGGGAACACCTCCTACACCTTGCTTGACCTCACGTGCACGGGGTGGGGGATGGTGTATGAGGGAAGGGGGTCGTCCCTCACCATCACAACTGGTGTAGGAGGGAAGGGGGTCGTCCCTCACCATCACAACTGGTGTATGAGGGAAGGGGGTCGTCCCTCACCATCACAACTGGTGTATGAGGGAAGGGGGTCGTCCCTCACCATCACAACTGGTGTATGAGGGAAGGGGGTCGTCCCTCACCATCACAACTGGTGTAGGAGGGAAGGGGGTCGTCCCTCACCATCACAACTGGTGTATGAGGGAAGGGGGTCGTCCCTCACCATCACAACTGGTGTATGAGGGAAGGGGGTCGTCCCTCATCATCACAACTGGTGTATGAGGGAAGGGGGTCGTCCCTCACCATCACAACTGGTGTATGAGGGAAGGGGGTCGTCCCTCACCATCACAACTGGTGTAGGAGGGAAGGGGGTCGTCCCTCACCATCACAACTGGTGTATGAGGGAAGGGGGTCGTCCCTCACCATCACAACTGGTGTATGAGGGAAGGGGGTCGTCCCTCACATCACAACTGGTGTATGAGGGAAGGGGGTCGTCCCTCACCATCACAACTGGTGTATGATCTTTTGTTTTTTATTTACGTTTTCAAAATGCGGTCGACCAGACCCTCTTGTGGGCGTCAACATGTCCCACTGGTCCAGGAAAGGTCCAGCTGCTCCACAGCAGGGCTGTGGAGCAGCTGGACCTTTCCTGTCCCCCACCTCACCTTAACAGGTGACCCCCGTCCCCCAGCTCACCTCAACAGGTGACCCCCGTCCCCCAGCTCACCTCAACAGGTGACCCCAGCTCACCTCAACAGGTGACCCCAGCTCACCTCAACAGGTGACCCCAGCTCACCTCAACAGGGGATCCGCCGTCCATCTTGTCTATAGCAGCGTTGTCACCACCGCCCAAGACGCTCAGGACCAACTGAAGACCCAGGGAGAACACCTTCGACCACGAGAACTCTCCACTCTGCCCACACATGATGACATCACGTTACTGTTATCATACTGCTTATCCTGTTATCATATTGCTTATCCTGCCACATACTGGTTATCCTGCTACATTATGGTTATCCTGCCACATTATGGTTATCCTGTTATCATACTGGTTATCCTGTTATCATACTGGTTATCCTGTTATCATACTGGTTATCCTGCTACATTATGGTTATCCTGCCACATTATGGTTATCCTGTTATCATACTGGGTATCCTGTTATCATACTGGTTATCCTGCCACATGCTGGTTATCCTGCCACGTACTGGTTATCCTGCCACATACTGGTTATCCTACAACACACTGATAATCATGCCACATATTGGTTATCCTGCCACATTATGGTTATCCTGTTTTCATACTGGTTATCCTGTTATAATACTGGTTATCCTGCCACATACTGGTTATCCTGCCACATACTGGCTATCCTGCCACATACTGGTTATCCTGCTACATTGTGGTTATCCTGCCACATTATGGTTATCCTGTTTTCATACTGGTTATCCTGCCACACACTGGTTATCCTGCCACATACTGGTTATCCTGCCACATACTGGTTATCCTGCCACATTATGGTTATCCTGTTATCATACTGGTTATCCTGTTATAATACTGGTTATCCTGCCACATACTGGTTATCCTACAACACACTGATAATCATGCCACATATTGGTTATCCTGCCACACACTGGTTATCCTGCCACACATTAGTTATCCTGTCATTACCTTTACTTCCTTAACATGTGGTATACGTTATCATTATGTTGATTGTATTGCTTTATCTCGTCATCTGTTCATATCTTACTGGTGATCCTGGTTCATCGTATTTCATCTCTGTCGCTGTTGTGTTAAATGATCTTCCTTATTCTATGACAAGATCCTTTGTTATCCTGTGACACGATTCTTTGTTATCACATGTTCTTTTGTGTCCTATTACATTTTCCCTAGTTATCTTGTCACATAATTCTTTGTTACCTCCATTATGTACTCTATCATTGTCACACTATCCTTTGTTATCCTACCACACGATGTTCTGTTATCCTGTCACATGATCCTTTGTTATCCTACCACACAATGTTCTGTTATCGTGTCACATGATCCTTTGTTGCCCTACCACACAATGTTCTGTTATCCTGTCACGTGATCCTTTGTTATCACAAGCGCTTATGGTATCGTATCGTCTTTGTTATCCTATCACGACTCCAGTATCCTACCACACGTTTCATTATCCCAGTTATAGTTGTAGTAGTTGTGGTAGTAGTAGTAGTTGTGGTAGTAGTAGTAGTAGTCATTTGTTGTCTTGCTTACCTCCCCCTGTCCCACTCCTTAATTATCCTGAAGCAATCCTTGCCACTACCCTACCTCGCGCTTCAGTATCCTGCCTCACACCTCTCTGTTATCCTGCCTCACACCTCTCTGTTATCCTGCCTCACACCTCTCTGTTATCCTGCCTCACACCTCTCTGTTATCCTGCCTCACACCTCTCTGTTATCCTGCCACACACACTCTGTTATCCTGCCACACACACTCTGTTATCCTGCCACACACACTCTGTTATCCTGCCTCACACCTCTCTGTTATCCTGCCTCACACCTCTCTGTTATCCTGCCTCACACCTCTCTGTTATCCTGCCTCACACCTCTCTGTTATCCTGCCTCACACCTCTCTGTTATCCTGCCTCACACCTCTCTGTTATCCTGCCTCACACCTCTCTGTTATCCTGCCACACACACTCTGTTATCCTGCCACACACACTCTGTTATCCTGCCACACACACTCTGTTATCCTGCCTCACACCTCTCTGTTATCCTGCCACACACACACTGTTATCCTGCCACACACACACTCTGTTATCCTGCCACACACACACACACTCTGTTATCCTGCCACACACACTGTTATCCTGCCACACACACACTCTGTTATCTTGCCACACACACACTCTGTTATCCTGCCACACACACACACACACTGTTATCCTGCCGCACACACTCTTTATCCTGCCACACACACACTCTGTTATCCTGCCACACACACACTCTGTTCTCCTGCCACACACACTGTTATCCTGCCACACACACACTGTTATCCTGCTACACACGTCTCTGTTATCCTGCCACACACACACTCTGTTATCCTGCCACACACACACACTCTGTTATCCTGCCACACACACACACACTGTTATCCTGCCACACACACTCTGTTATCTGCCACACACACACACACACACACACACACACACACACACACACACACACACACACACTCTGTTATACTGCCACACTCTGTTATCCTGCCACACACACACACACACACACACACACACACACACACACACACACACACACACACACACACTCTGTTATACTGCCACACTCTGTTATCCTGCCACACACACTCTGTTATACTGCCACACTCTGTTATCCTGCCACACACACACACACACACACACACACACACACTCTGTTATCCTGCCACACACACACACACACACACACACACACACACACACTCTCTTATCCTGCCACACACACACTGTTATCCTGCCACACATTCCTGTATTCTGTGACCCACACCAAGATGGTTCGCCCCGCCCACCCCACACCACTGTTGTCACCCCACTAGCCAGTTTATCTCGGGGCCGACATGTTACAACCCCATCTGGGGTTCTCACCCATCGGAGAACAGAAGGTTCTTCCATCCAGTGGAAGGCAGAAGGTTCTTCCATCCAGTGGAAGGCAGAAGATTCTTCTATCCAGTGGAAGGCAGAAGATTCTTCCATCCAGTGGAAGGCAGAAGATTCTTCCATCCAGTGGGAGACAGAGGGTTCTTCCATCCAGTGGAAGGCAAAAGGTTCTTCCATCCAGTGGGAGACAGAAGGTTCTTCCATCCAGTGGAAGGCAGAAGGTTCTTCTATCCAGTGGAAGGCAGAAGGTTCTTCCATCCAGTGGGAGGCAGAAGGTTCTTCCATCCAGTGGAAGGCAGAAGGTTCTTCCATCCAGTGGAAGGCAGAAGGTTCTTCCATCCAGTGGAAGGCAGAAGGTTCTTCCATCCAGTGGAAGGCAGAAGGTTCTTCCATCCAGTGGGAGACAGAAGGTTCTTCCATCCAGTGGAAGGCAGAGGGTTCTTCCATCCAGTGGGAGACATAGTGTGTAATACATTTAATTAGTGGGTGTAGCTAGCCAGGTGTAATGATGGGTTTGTTATGATGGCAGACATATCCTCCCCCAGTGTAAAGTCTTGCATCTCCCTACGTCACAAGAGAAGTCTTATCTGTTTTGCGTCTTACGACAGTGTCGGAGGAGTGGCGTATGTGAGTGTGGCGCACGGTAGATGTAGTGTGTGATGTTGTGTGCAGGAGACGGTAGATGTGGGCAGGAGACGGTAGATGTTATGGGCAGGAGACGGGTGCTTACCGTGAGTTGTGTGATGTAGTCCATCTTGTCTGAGGCGCCGTGTGGACCGTTGGCTGGTCCTCCCAGGAAGATCTGGACCGCCATCGACAGGAGGTTACCCCACTGGAACCCACCGTCGTTGGGCTGCTCCTGTGTGACGTACACCAGACGGGTCAACCACTTGTTACATGTCGGGTGTGTGACACATTGTGAACCTCGGGTCAACCACTTGTTACATGTCGGGGGTGTGACACATTGTGAACCTCTCCACCTGGGTAACAACCAGGAGACCCAGCAACACACACACACACACACACACTCCTCGTGACCTCGGCCGTCATCATGACCTGGTCTCTCTGTATCTAAACTCGTACAGTCAGTACTGGTTGTGTGTGTGTGTGTGTGTGTGTGTGTGTGTGTGTGTGTGTGTGTGTGTGTGTGTGTGGATAAAGTTGCCTAAAGACAACACTTCACCTGTGTTGCCCGGGGGATGCATGATGGTGAGGAGGAGGTCTGACCCCCCCTTCCCAGTGAGACAGCCTCAGTCGTGGATGATCCATAGATGATGTGTGATGACAACACATACTGTAGGAAGGACGTCGGGTATGGTTAGGATCAAGCATGATGGATGGCAACCATCAGGATGGCACGTGAAGAGGTGATCCATACACTCTTCACACATGAGCAAGTTAGTGATAACTGAGACATTTTAATTATGATGTGACAGAATTCAGGAAATTGAATTCTCATTGTAAGGGAGCCGTGGAGATGAGGGTTTCGAGTGTATACAAAAAGATTCCAGTTCCACTACGTCATGCAACGATGAGAGGGTCTGATACACAACGTGCGTACTTATCTATACACAGACTGGTGTGGAGGATGAGAGGGTCATATGTGATACACCAGTTGGAAAGGTGATCAATAATGCTTATGTATGATCATGTGGCAAATGAAGAAGTTACCAGAGCAAAGATGTGACAAAACTTAAAAGAAGAAACATAATCGTGGAAACTAGACAAAAGTGAATAGTTTCTACGGTAATATGAATTAGGATGTGGAGATCAGTCGTCAGGACGCGGAACTTTGTGGTGAAAAGGTTCCGTGAAATATACAGTGAAGGCGGAGGTAACACAGGCACCTTTAGCCTCCAGTGTACCGGGAAGATTAAGAAAGAAGTAAGAACGGTTCAGTAAAAGATGTCAAAAACCTTTGTCTTGTGCTGTGACGAAGATATAGGTGGTGCTCCATCCAGCTAGCATTTATAAGATATAAGGGAGGAAACAACGAGTATAGCAGGAGGAGACACGAGGAACAGAGAGGTTTTGTATATTGTGGACATGGCAGGAGAAAATTTTAAACTCCTCCATAACGTCAGAAATAAATTGCCAGGTTGACGATCAGGTAATCAGGGTAAGGCAGAGTGAGGCTATGTGAGTATATGTGAGGATGTGACTGACAAGTTGTCACACTGGAGGACACTATAGCCCCAACACCAGTGAGGTGGGAGGGGCAGGAGGGTTTTAGAAAGTATTTAGATACGTAGAAAAGACATTAACGGGATACGAAAGTGTCTTGACCCATACATAGTCCTGATGATGTTTCGTCATGTGTGCTGCAGATGTGTGCTGATGCACTTAACACATCATTTGAATTACTGTTCAAAATGTTGCTGGAGAAAGACAAAATATCAAAGGGCTGGAAGAAAATCGGGATGTAAGCGCTGATATACAGACAGGTCCTCCTGACGGGTGTGGTCAGTAAGGTAGTGGGAAAGATGATTATAAACCAAATGCATGATTTCCTGTGAAGCAAAAATTATCCGAGTGAAAGATGAAACAGTTCTATGGACATGAAGTCATGTGAAATGAGCATCTTGGCAAAAGAGATGGCTATTTTGCTTTTACGTTGAAGGCTCCAGTCACGGACAAGAGTCCACATCAAGGCCAGGCCTTAACTGAAATATAAAGGTTAACAAAAAGGAAAAAAGAAGAGACAAGGGAAAGTATTTCAGAATTTTGGAGGAAGTGGAAAACTTGTCTTTTGAAATGTGCCAATTCATAGTTACTGGGAAAGACATGAAAAAGTAGAGTTCCAAAGTTTTGAGGTGTAGGGAAAGAAACAGTAATCAAAACGGCCCACCCTTGTGTTGCCAACGGCCACACAATGGATTGATTTTACCTGCAGTGCCAGAAAGCTTTTAACTGTGGAGCATTGAGAGCTGAGTAAGAATCTGGATCATCAGGCAGGGATGAGGGGAGAGTTCTTTGATGGATAGAAAATGATCTTGGTGGAGGGGTACAGAGGACTTATGATCTCGAAATGAGTTGAGGTCACCAGTGGAGTACCGCAAGGTTCTGTTCTTTGACCATTACTCTCCTCAGAATATGTAAATGACTTACCAGAAGGTATGGACTTCAACATGAACAAATTTGCAGATGATACAAAGGTCATGATGGAATTTAAAAACAAGTAGGATTGCATCAACTTACAAGGGAACCTTGACAAACTCCAAGTTGATCTTATATATGATTGGTGAAATTCAACGCAAGTGAACGTAAATGATAAGAATGGGTCACAGAGAAGGAAGTCATCCATAAGAATATTATCTCGAGTATGAAAATATGCCGCAGGAACCTATGTGTGAGAAACACTTCGGGGTCGACTTCGTCCTCAGCCAGTCGCTAGAACCCCCACCTTAGGACAGTAGCTGAGGGCACCAGCTGTCTGCCAGCAAACATTACAACTGTATTCATGTTCGTGGATAAGAAAATATTCATCAAGGTGTTCACGTAGTATATGAAGCCAACAGTAGAAGGTACATGTCATGTTTGGCAGCGCAACTAAAGAAGCAGAAAGATCTCACAGAGAAGGTTTAGATGAATACCTTGCTACCACCCCAGGGTAGTCTTCCAGTATCAGTCAGTACCTGCTTAACGTTGGCCTGGTGGAGGTGCTGTTGTTTCTTGATGTCATTCGGCTTGGAGACGAACTTGCGTGCCTCCTGCGCCTCCTGGGCCTCCATGGAGGCGGCGATGGTGGAGCTGACGAGGGAGGAAGCTAGGAGCAGGACCAGGGTCATACCCATCATCTGGCGGGACATCATCTGTGGGCGGGAGGAGGGGACGTGGTAAGAGGCAGTTTCACGGCAAGAGTGTTAGTCAGTGAGAGAGAGAGAGAGAGAGAGAGAGAGAGAGAGAGAGAGAGAGAGAGAGAGAGAGAGAGAGAGAGAGAGAGATTGACTGTAGGTTACCGTTCATTCCTTTCCTTTGACACACAAACATTTCTTTGTCTATTGCTAGGTAGAACATTCCCTGTCATTATACACTTCCAAAAGGTTGTTATGGTATTATATAATACATCTGTATCTTCACCAGTGTTTCCATCGTGCCTGACACATCCTCTTGCAACATCTCGACTTTCATCCATTTCCATCATCACGTTGTTGTCACCTGCTCTGTCACGGGTCCTTCCTGTACACGCCCCCCTTCCCGGCGCCACACACGACACACACACAGTAGCCGCCTCACACGACACACACAGAAGCCGCCTCACGCGCGACTTCCTAAGTGTTAATAGGTCCGCGCCCCGCCACGCCCGGCACGCCCTCCTCCCGAGCATAAGGACCCAGCATCATGTTTCTAACCAGTTACCAGCTGGATGTAAGAGCCAGTTGAGTCTGTATGATGAAGAGTATATCCTTTTGGCTGTACGAGGGCATTTCAGACCCCTTAGGTGATGCTTCTACAGAGCTACCTCGTCTGTGTCAGGTTGACCGCCTGCAGTGAGGGACATAACACAGTCGTCTGCCACACACAACCAGTGACAGGTGCCTCACTATCTCTACACGCGTCTTGGAGCGACGCCCTTAACCTCTGGTGGAACACTCAGGATCCACTGGTGGAACACTCAGACACCACTGGTGGAACATCAAGTAACCACTGGTGGAACATCAAGTAACCACTGGTGGAACAGCAAGGAACCACTGGTGGAACACCAAGTAACCACTGGTAGAACACTCAGGATCCACTGGTGGAACACTGAGAGACCACTGATGGAACACTCAGACACCACTGGTGAAACATCAAGTAACCTCTGGTGGAACACTCAGGATCCACTAGTGGAACACTCAGGAACCACTGGTGGAACACTCAGGATCCACTGGTGGAACACTCAGGGACCACTGGTGGAACACCAAGTAACCACTGGTGAAACATCAAGTAACCACTGGTGGAACACTCAGGGACCACTGGTGGAACACCAAGTAACCACTGGTGAAACATCAAGTAACCACTGGTGGAACACTCAGGGACCACTGGTGGAACACCAAGTAACCACTGGTGAAACATCAAATAACCACTGGTGGAACACTCAGGATCCACTGGTGGAACACTCAGGAACCATTGATGGAACACTCAGACACGACTGGTGGAACATCAAGTAACCACTGGTGGAACACTCAGGGACCATTGATGGAAAACTCAGGATCCCCTGATGGAACACTCAGGGACCACTGATGGAACACTCAGGCACCACTGATGGAACACTCAGGCACCACTGATGGAACACTCAGGCACCACTGATGGAACACTCAGGCACCACTGATGGAACACTCAGGCACCACTGATGGAACACTCAGGCACCACTGATGGAACACTCAGGGACCACTGATGGAACACTCAGGAACCCCTGGTAGAACACTCAGGATCCACTGGTGGAACACTCAGGCCCCACTGGTGGAACACTCAGGCACCACTGATGGAACACTCAGGCACCACTGATGGAACACTCAGGCACCACTGATGGAACACTCAGGAACCCCTGGTAGAACACTCAGGATCCACTGGTGGAACACCCAGGCTCCACTGGTGGAACACTCAGGATCCACTGGTGGAACATTCAGGCCCCACTGGTAGAACACTCAGGATCCACTGGTGGAACACCCAGGCTCCACTGGTGGAACATTCAGGCCCCACTGGTGGAACACTCAGGATCCACTGGTGGAACACCCAGGCTCCACTGGTGGAACATTCAGGCCCCACTGGTGGAACACTCAGGATCCACTGGTGGAACACTCAGGCCCCACTGGTGGACCATGCAGGACCTCAGGTCACCGGGACGTCACTACTGCCGGCAGCAGTGACGTGGCGTCCCCTCACGTGGCTGGTGTGAGTCATGTTGTGGTGATGACGGGGGACATGACTCTCATGTCTGCCGAGCGTGACATTTCCTTCGGCCGACACCCACGACTTTCACCAGCAGGAGGAGGAGGAGGTAGGGTACGGGGCTGTGCTCCAGGCAGGGAAGGTACGGGGCTGTGCTCCAGGCAGGGAGGGTACGGGGCTGTGCTCCAGGCAGGTAGGGTACGGGGCTGTGCTCCAGGCAGGGAGGGTACGGGGCTGTGCTCCAGGCAGGTAGGGTACGGGGCTGTGCTCCAGGCAGGGAAGGTACGGGGCTGTGCTCCAGGCAGGGAGGGTACGGGGCTGTGCTCCAGGCAGGGAAGGTACGGGGCTGTGCTCCAGGCAGGGAGGGTACGGGGCTGTGCTCCAGGCAGGGAGGGTACGGGGCTGTGCTCCAGGCAGGGAGGGTACGGGGCTGTGCTCCAGGCAGGTAGGGTACGGGGCTGTGCTCCAGGCAGGGAGGGTACGGGGCTGTGCTCCAGGCAGGGAGGGTACGGGGCTGTGCTCCAGGCAGGTAGGGTACGGGGCTGTGCTCCAGGCAGGTAGGGTACGGGGCTGTGCTCCAGGCAGGGAGGGTACGGGGCTGTGCTCCAGGCAGGTAGGGTACGGGGCTGTGCTCCAGGCAGGGAAGGTACGGGGCTGTCCTCCTGGCAGGGAGGGTACGGGGCTGTGCTCCAGGTAGGTAGGGTACGGGGCTGTGCTCCAGGCAGGGAGGGTACGGGGCTGTGCTCCAGGCAGGGAGGGTACGGGGCTGTGCTCCAGGCAGGGAGGGTACGGGGCTGTGCTCCAGGCAGGGAGGGTACGGGGCTGTGCTCCAGGTAGGTAGGGTACGGGGCTGTGCATGAGAGGGAATGTGTAGACACGTAGCACCTGGAGACGGTGCTCCTAATGGACAGGGAGACGGTAGGTGGTGGACAGGAAGACGAGGTTCATGGACAAAGAGACGGTCGGTGAAGGACATTGAGACGGCAAGTGTTGCACAGGGAGGCGGTAGGTGTAAACACTGTAGTGTTGGGACAGTATGTTTTTTTTTAACCCTGCCTTACACACCTGACACCCCCCCCCCCCACACACACCTGACACCTCCCCACACACACACCTGACACCTCCCCACACACACCTGACTCCCACCCATCCCCTTCAACCGTGACACCCACACACCTGACTCCCCACCCACCCTGGTCACCAGGTGCCAGACTTATCATCATATATAGCAGTCATCTGGCCACGCGACTCCTTCTGTAATATCTCACAACTTGCCGAACGATGCATAATTAGCAAATGAGACCTGATGATGGTTGATGGTTCAGAGGTCTTGAGGACTTAGTGGGGCGGCCAGAAGATCTACAACTGATCACTATTGATAAAAGGAACATGATGAGTTATGGTGGCAGAACTGGTACAGAAGAGGAGGAAATGTTGGGTAAAACATTATCAAGAAGTGGTGTGGTGTGGACCAGGAAGGATGTAGAACTTACGCCAGATGTTAGTTTACACAGTTACAAACACGCAGTCTGAAGCGCAAGATTCTGTATTTACATTTTATAGCGATCTAGTCAGACCACTTTTCGACCGCACTCTTCACTCTGGGTCATCAAAACACGCAGGGAAATTAGAACGAATACAAAGAAGAGCAACGTAACTGATTCCCTCATTCAGAAATGAATTCTGGACACACAGGTGTGATGATCTCCAGACACACAGGTGTAATGATCCCCAGACACACAGATGTAATGATCCCCAGACACACAGGTGTAATGATCCCCAGACACACAGGTGTAGTGAACCCCAGACACACAGGTGTAATGATCCCCAGACACACAGATGTAATGATCCCCAGACACACAGGTGTAGTGATCCCCAGACACACAGGTGTAATGATCCCCAGACACACAGATGTAATGATCCCCAGACACACAGGTGTAGTGATCCCCAGACACACAGATGTAATGATCCCCAGACACACAGATGTAATGATCCCCAGACACACCATGTAATGATCCCCAACACACAGTGTAATGATCCCCCAACACAACAGATTAATGATCCCAGACACACAGATGTAATGATCCCCATACACAACAGGTGTAGTGATCCCTATCCCCAACACACGTTGTATGATACCCCAGCAGACAATCACAGTGTAATGATCCACCCAAACACAACAGATGTAGTGATCCCCCCAGACACTCAGTGTAATGATCCCCAACACACAGGTGTATATCTCCAACACACATGTATGATCTCCAACACACAGGTGTAATGATCTCCAGACACACAGTGTATGATCTCCCAACACACTGTGTAGTGATCCCCAGACACACAGATGTAATGATCCTCCCAGACACACAGATAATGATCCCCAACACACAGTTGTGATGACCCCAGATCACACAGTGTAATGATCCCCAGAACACACGAGTGTAATGATCCCCAGACACACTGATGTAAGATCCCCAAGACACACAGATGTAATGATCCCAAGTCACACATATTAATGATTCCCCAACACACAGTGTAATGATCCCCCAGACAACAGATGTAATGATCCCAGACACCACAGATGTATTGATATCCCCTGACACACAGGTTATGACCCCAGACACACAGTGTAATGCTCCCAGACACACAGATGTAATATCCCCAGACATACAGAGAATGATCCCAACACACAGGTGGATGATCCCCAGACACACAGGGTAATGAATCCCCAGACACTACAGGTGTTTATTTCCCAGACACCAGGTGTAATGATCCCCACACACTCAGAGGTAATGATCCCCAGACACACAGAATGTAATATGCCCAACACACAGATGTAATAATCCCCAACACACAGGTGTAATGATCCCAGACACACAGATGTAATGATCCCCAGACACACAGGTGTAATGATCCCCAGACACACAGATGTAATGATCCCAGACACACAGGTGTAATGATCCCCAGACACACAGATGTAATGATCCCCAGACACACAGATGTAATGACCCCAGACACACAGATGTAATGATCCCCAGACACACAGATGTAATGATCCCCAGACACACAGGTGTAATGATCCCAGACACACAGATGTAATGATCCCCAGACACACAGGTGTAATGATCCCCAGACACACAGATGTAATGATCCCCAGACACACAGGTGTAGTGATCCCCAGACACACAGGTGTAATGATCCCCAGACACACAGATGTAATGATCCCCAGACACACAGATGTAATGATCCCCAGACACACAGATGTAATGATCCCCAGACACACAGGTGTAATGATCCCCAGACACACAGATGTAATGATCCCCAGACACACAGATGTAATGATCCCCAGACACACAGGTGTAATGATCCCCAGACACACAGGTGTGATGATCCCCAGACACACAGGTGTAGTGATCCCCAGACACACAGATGTAATGATCCCCAGACACACAGGTGTAATGATCCCCAGACACACAGATGTAATGATCCCCAGACACACAGGTGTAATGATCCCCAGACACACAGATGTAATGATCCCCAGACACACAGATGTAATGATCCCCAGACACACAGATGTAATGATCCCCAGACACACAGATGTAATGATCCCCAGACACACAGATGTAATGATCCCCAGACACACAGGTGTAATGATCCCCAGACACACAGATGTAATGATCCCCAGACACACAGATGTAATGATCCCCAGACACACAGGTGTGATGATCCCCAGACACACAGGTGTAATGATCCCCAGACACACAGGTGTAGTGATCCCCAGACACACAGGTGTAATGATCCCCAGACACACAGATGTAATGATCCCCAGACACACAGGTGTAATGATCCCCAGACACACAGATGTAATGATCCCCAGACACACAGATGTAATGATCCCCAGACACACAGGTGTGATGATCCCCAGACACACAGGTGTAATGATCCCCAGACACACAGGTGTAGTGATCCCCAGACACACAGGTGTAATGATCCCCAGACACACAGATGTAATGATCCCCAGACACACAGGTGTAATGATCCCCAGACACACAGATGTAATGATCCCCAGACACACAGGTGTGATGATCCCCAGACACACAGGTGTGATGATCCCCAGACACACAGGTGTGATGATCCCCAGACACACAGGTGTAATGATCCCCAGACACACAGGTGTAGTGATCCCCAGACACACAGGTGTAATGATCCCCAGACACACAGATGTAATGATCCCCAGACACACAGGTGTGATGATCCCCAGACACACAGGTGTGATGATCCCCAGACACACAGGTGTAATGATCCCCAGACACACAGGTGTAGTGATCCCCAGACACACAGATGTAATGATCCCCAGACACACAGATGTAATGATCCCCAGACACACAGATGTAATGATCCCCAGACACACAGATGTAATGATCCCCAGACACACAGGTGTAGTGATCCCCAGACACACAGATGTAATGATCCCCAGACACACAGATGTAATGATCCCCAGACACACAGGTGTAATGATCCCCAGACACACAGATGTAATGATCCCCAGACACACAGATGTAATGATCCCCAGACACACAGGTGTGATGATCCCCAGACACACAGGTGTGATGATCCCCAGACACACAGGTGTAGTGATCCCCAGACACACAGATGTAATGATCCCCAGACACACAGGTGTAATGATCCCCAGACACACAGATGTAATGAAAGTTGTCAAAAAAAGTCAATAATTTCTGTAACTAACGACAATTGTTTTTATCTTCGAGATTAACGACCAGACATAACGTATGACGTTAAACGGAAGGACATGGAAAACTCACGTGGGCCAGAGTTTCTTCAACAACACACTTGTGCAACACTGGAATAAACCGGCGACACAACACTGGAATAAACCGGCGACACAACACTGGAATAAACCGGCGACACAACACTGGAATAAACCACCGACACAACACTGGAATAAACCGGCGACACAACACTGGAATAAACCGGCGACACAACACTGGAATAAACCGGCGACACAACACTGGAATAAACCGGCGATACAACACTGGAATAAATTAGCGATCCACATCACAGTGAACAGTCTCAGTCCATTTTCAAGACGAGGAGATAAACACTTTAATGATGGTAATTACGAGTGTGTTATCGTGTTCAGGGGTGACGCACTGGCTGTTGGGAGGGAGTTATGTAGCGAGTCATCACTCATTATAAGATGACCATCTCAGTCTGCTGTCTTCATGATGCTGCTGCTGTTACTTGAGACCCGTTACATGACCTGGTCATAGACCATTATCTACCCTTCCTGGGTACTTATGATGACCCACAGCAGGTGACCTGGTCATAGACCATTATCTACCCTTCCCAGGTACTCATGATGACCCCCAGCAGATGACCTGGTCATAGACCATTATCTACCCGTCCTGGATGGCTCTTTCATTTTACAGTTCCTGCCTGCACTTTCCACCCAATCATTTAATTTCACTTTCACAATTCTATCTAACGTAATTATCTTTTCCTTTAATATAACTTTCATTCTTCACACAAGTCACCTTCATTGCTTCTATGCTTCGTCTGTGCTTGCCGACGTTACTGCTTCATGGTTGTGTTGTTACGAGTAGAGGGAGAGAGACTTTCATCGTGTCACGGAGTCTCTGCCTAACTTTCCTACGTAACGCGTTACACACCATCACCCAAGCGGCCTACCCTCAACGTTACTGCTATGTGCTTATCTGTGTTACGGGCGTGACGCCGGAGCTTTCAACGAGTGCAGTCACCGCTGAGGTAACAGGTAACAACCTTTCTCTACTTTACACTCTGTAACGCTGATACGTGACAGCCTCAGCGTTACCATGGTGGTAGTGGTTAGAAACGTTGTTACTGTTGTTGTCATCTTCGATCTTGTCATCATTATCTTCATGTTCATCACTGTCGTCATCACTATCTCCATCATCATTATTGTCATCTTCATAATCATTAGTTTCATCGTCTATGTCTTCATGATCATTATTATCATCTTCATGTTCACTATCATCATCGAATTTTTATTATCATAATTATGTACATGAATGGAATTACTAGCTTCTTCAACCATCATTAAATCAAACGTGGAGCATTCTAGGAGTCAGGTCAAAGGTCACATTCATTACACCCTCACCTTTGCTTCATTACATCTTCACTGCACCTTCATCTTCATTAATCTACATCATTACACCCTCATCTTCAATAAACTACATCTTCACTACACCCTTACAAATACTACAAACCCATTTTCATTTCCCTTATCTTCACTATACCTTCATCTTACCCCTTATGTTCACAACACCTTTACAGTGTTCTTATCTCCAGTAAGGAAGGGTTAAAACCGGTTCACAAAGACAGGTTGGTTTTGTCTTCACTACGACCTCATCTTCACTACAAAGGCCATCATCACTACACCCTCGATACCACTACTTTTGACTGAACCATTAAGGATGAGGTCAAAGGTCAGAATTCTACACACACACACACACACACACACACACACACACACAAAACCACGTATTATATATGCATATCATTCATTCTTTTCATTTTAATACCTAACATCATTATCATACCTAACATCGTTAGATTCATGTTCATCATTATCATCATCAGTACCCTCATGTTCAAAGTCATCATCATTAATTTCATTTCCACAACTGTCATCATCAACATCATCATGTTCATCTCTATGATCATCATTAGCTTCATGTTCATCTTAAAGATATCACCTACATCATTGTCATCACTTTCATCTGTATCAGTGTCATCATCATTAACATCATCATGTTCATCTCTATCACCATCATTAGCTTCATGTTCATCTTAAAGATATCACCTACATCATTGTCATCACTTTCATCTGCATCAGTGTCATCATCATTAACATCACGTTCATTCAAGTCATCATTTATCAACACATGTTTTGTCATTATCATTATTCATCAGTCATTATTATCAACACATGTTTTGTCACTATCATTATCGTTATTCATCAGTCATTATTATCAATACATGTTTTGTCACTATCATTATCGTTATTCATCAGTCATTATTATCAATAAACATTTGCCCATTACTATCAGCATAATCAGCTTCATGTTCATCACTATCACCACTAACTTTAGGTTGACCATCATCATCATCATGACCACGTCTTCATCATCAGTCATCATCATTGTGCACATGACTGTCATCATCATTGTGTACATGACTGTCATCATCATTGTGTACATGACTGTCATCATCATTGACCTCATTTTCATGACCAGCGTTACCATGACATCATGTTCATCAGTCACCATCACACTCCTTGTAGACACATAGCCTGGCCCCGTCCCTCCACACGCTCATGTTCTCCTCCACCACCCCACGTGAGGAGCGTCTGTTCAGCAGTGGATGGGTGCTGTTGTAGCCGTGGTATGCTACACTCCCTCCAGGTGGACCCCATGTGGCACAGGCTGTCCAAACCCTCAGAGCAAAGCGACACAAATACTTTTATCATTAATACACTCGAGCCACAATGAACCGTTGACTTCAATTGTTATGGAAACGTTTTCCTGTTCACACTTTCTCACACACTTTCCATGGCAGTAGCTTCTCTCATGGTAGACAGTGGGTCTTATATTTCTCCTGGTCGTTGAGCCATAGGGAGAGGTGGGTGGAAATGCTCCTTATGACTTATGTTCTTTTTTCTATTGTTATCTATCCTTCACATGTGCTCCCTCCTCTTCCCTCACACGCTGACCCTCCCATCCTCCCTGATCCTGACCCTCCCCTCCCTCCTCCCTGATCCTGACCCTCCCATCCTCCCCGATCCTGACCCTCCCCTCCCTGATCCCTGATCCTGACCCTCCCTCCTCCCTGATCCTGACCCTCCCTCCTCCCTGATCCTGACCCTCCCCTCCTCACTCACCTGCGGATCCTCCCTCCCTCCCTGATCTTAACCCTTCCTGAGCCCCACCTGAACCCTCTCCTCATACTTGACACTCTCTTTCCCCGACCCTTTCTTTCTCCCTGATCATCTCCTCCCTAACCCCCAGAACCTCTCTTCCCTGACCCCCAGAACCTCTCCTTCTCCCTGACCCCCAGAACCTCTCCTTCTCCGTGACCCCCAGAACCTCTTTTTCTCCTTGACCCCCAGAACCTCTCCTTCTCCCTGACTCCCAGAACCTCTTTTTCTCCCTGACCCCCAGAACCTCTCCTTCTCCCTGACTCCCAGAACCTCTTTTTCTCCCTGACCCCCAGAACCTCTCCTTCTCCCTGATCCCCAGAACCTCTTTTTCTCCCTGACCCCCAGAACCTCTCCTTCTCCCTGACTCCCAGAACCTCTTTTTCTCCCTGACCCCCAGAACCTCTCCTTCTCCCTGACCCCCAGAACCTCTCTTTCTCTGACTCCCAGAACTTCTTCTCCCTGACTCCCCAAACCTCTCCTTCTCCCTGATCCCCCAAACCTCTCCTTCTCCCTGATCCCCCAAACCTCTCCTTCTCCCTGACCCCCAGAACCTCTCCTTCTCCCTGACCCCCAGAACCTCTCCTTCTCCCTGACCACCAACTCTCTCCTCCTCCCTGATCCCAAATCTCTCTTCCTTCCTGACCCCCTCTTCCCCCTGACCCCCCTCC
This sequence comes from Panulirus ornatus, assembly GCF_036320965.1. Classification (NCBI taxonomy): domain Eukaryota; kingdom Metazoa; phylum Arthropoda; class Malacostraca; order Decapoda; family Palinuridae; genus Panulirus; species Panulirus ornatus. The sequence goes on from NC_092233.1 coordinate 33,724,743, forward strand.
TGGACCCCCAGAGTCAGAGGGCCAGTTTTCTCCCCGTCTATGTACACTTCCGGCTCTATACTTTCACCCCAGGAAAGGTTACGGCGGGTCTACGCTCCCTGGCTCATCCCCGGGCTGTGTCTGGTGTGTGTGTGTGAGTGTGTGTGTGTGTATGTGGTGTGTGTGTGTGTGTGTGTGTGTGTGTCTATGTGGTGTGTGTGTGTGTGTGTGTGTATGTGTGTGTGTGTGTGTGTGTGTGTGTGTATGTGTGTGTGTGTGTGTGTGTGTGTGTGTGTGTGGTGTGTGTGTGTGTGTGTGTGTGTGTGTGTATGTGGTGTGTGTGTATGTGTGTGTGTGTGTGTCTATTTGGTGTGTGTGTGTGTGTGTGTATGTGTGTGTGTGTGTGTGTGTGTGTGTGTGTGTATGTGTGTGTGTGTGTGTGTGTGTGTGTGTGTGTGTGTGTGTGTGTGTGTGTGGTGTGTGTGTATGTGGTGTGTGTGTATGTGGTGTGTGTGTGTGTGTGTGTGTGTGTGTGTGTGTGTGTGTGTGTGTGTGTGTGTGTGTGTGTGTGTGTGTGTGTGTGTGTGTGTGTGTGTGTGTGTGTGGTGTGTGTGTGTGTGTGTGTGTATGTGTGTGTGTGTGTGTGTGTGTATGTGGGGTGTGTGTGTGTGTGTGTGTGTGTGTGTGTGTGTGTGTGTGTGTGTGTATGTGGTGTGTGTGTGTGTGTGTGTGTGTCTATGTGTGTGTGTGTGTGTGTGTGTGTATGATCACCTACTGCGCTGTACGGGGAGGGAGTTTCACACTCGTGGGTCACATCTTTTGAACATTTTCTGATATTCGTACAGCTTGATACTTATATATATGATGTGCACATGTTATATATATTTAGGTCATTAGTCTCATATCATTAGAATAATTCTCTACATCTTGATCGGGTTTATTACAGCCTTCATGTTATGTTCTGTGGCTGTTCACTGTCTACGTCATCGATATGTTTTAAAAACTTGAAGTTTGTGATCAGGTTGCCCCTCACTCTTCTGTCTTCGATACCGTTGGGAAAATTTAAAGTTTCAGAGACTTTCCCTGATAATCCCCTCTCTTATTTCTGGTACCATCTTTGTTGCCCTCCACTGGACCTTCTCTATTAGCTCTGTATTTCTTTAGGCGTTGTGACCAAACTTGAGAAATACATTGTAATTTCGGCATAATGTAGAATGTGAACAGCTTGTTAAGTAATCATTCATGTGTCTAGTTATATGTTGTTCTAATGTTGGTCAGCAGACATGTTTGTCTTGCTTATATGTGTGACTCTGGTGACAAGTGAGGGAGGAAGTCAACTCCCAAGTGTCTCTCAGGCAGAGATTCCTACTGTTTATATCCTGTTTGATGATATTCATAGTGAGTCCTTTTTCCACTGTGTCTCTTCCTCATCACCTTCCACTTACTCAGGTTGAGTATCATCAACCATGTATCAGACCAACTTGGGAGTTTGTCTCGGTCCCCTTGTAGGTCGATGCAATCCTCCTCGCTTTTTACTTCCCTCATGACCTTAGTATCATCTGCAAACGTGTTCAGGTAGGATTCCAGTCCTTGTGGCGTCACTCACACATGTCAGGAAGAACAATGGTCACAGACCAGACCCCTGCGGCACGCCACTGTTGACGTCAACCCGTTTCAAGAAGACGGCCCCTGATGCAAGTCCTTTGTTACCTTCCACCACCAAGATCATCTTTCAGGGGAAGTAGTCTTGCCACTACTCCTGCCTGATGCTCCCAACACCTGTACCGTCCTCATGTGTGGCACCGCATCACATGCTTTCTGGCACTCCACATACACCAGAGCTCACCTGCTCGTAGAAATCTCAGAGGTTCGTTACACATGACCTCCTTTCCCAGAACCATGTTGTGTCTCAGTAAGGCAGTTTCTCCTCTGCAGGAAGACATCCATTAACGTTATGATTATCTCTCACAGACCAAGCTCTCCTCAGGAAGGCGGCCTGTAGGCCAGCGTCTCCTCCCGGTCTCCTCAGGAAGACGGTCTGTAGGACAGCGTCTCCTCCCGGTCTCCTCAGGGAGACGGGTTGTAGGCCAGCGTCTCCTCCCGGTCTCCTCAGGAAGACGGCCTGTAGGCCAGCGTCTCCTCCCGGTCTCCTCAGGAAGACGGTCTGTAGGACAGCGTCTCCTCCTGGTCTCCTCAGGAAGACGGTCTGTAGGCCAGCGTCTCCTCCCGGTCTCCTTTTTGATACACAGGTACGACGTTCGCCCGCCCGCTATCCTCTCATTTTGCACTTTGTTCTTTTCCAGCGATCTGCCACGTGTACTGTGGCAGACATCCTCACTACATATGGCGATACTTCATGAGAACCATGAGCCTTATTAAGGTCAGAATCCGTCAGTATTGTGTGTGTCTGCCCATCATGTTTACATAGCCTGCCTCACTGGTGTGGACCAGAGTATAGCCAGGTCCGGAGTGTACACGGTTGTGAACGTGTTGTTCCTCTCCTCACACATCCATGTATCATCCTCCTCGAGAATGCTTCCCTCTGACTCGCTTAGTCTCATTCGGTGATCTTCACCTGACACCTGCCACACTCATGATGAAGTCATGGAAAACTCTTGCATTATCTCGTCCATGATAATCATCTCCCACCTCGTCCACGATGATTATCTCCCACCTCGTCCACGATGATTATCTCCCACCTCGTCCACGATAATTATCTCCCACCTCGTCCACGATAATTATCTCCCACCTCGTCCACGATAATTCATTTCAGAATGATTCTGTTCCTCGTATCTTGCTCTCCTCCTTCCTTGCTCTCTTCTACCTTATAATTACTGGCTGGCCGGAGTGTGGCCTACATCGTCACAGCACCGCACGAGGTGGTGTGACGTCCTTAACCCTTCCCTCTACACATCAGGGTAACGGTCAGACGTGCGTGCACCATTGGCGTTGAGGGCGCTACGATACGCAGCAGGTAGAGGTGGCAGCCTTGCTAGCTATAGGCCAGGGGCGTTCTCGGTCCACTCGTGAACCAGCACGACACCAGTGTGACGCTGGTGACGACCAGTACGACACTAGTGTGACGCTGGTGATGACCAGTACGACACTAGTGTGACGCTGGTGATGACCAGGATGACTACAGTGTGACGCTGGTGACGACCAGGACGTGACCAGAGTGATCGTGGAGACGTGACGTCTGTTGTGTTGTGGAGGGCGGTAGAGGGACAGTAGCCTGTACACTGAGGCCCGGCAGGTGTTCAGCACACCAGCAGGAACACCTCAGCTCTCCTGTGCCATGTGTACTCCTCCTCCTCCTCCTCACTCCACCCAGTCACAGGACGGAGAGCGTCCATCATTCCCTCCCGTGTGTACCTCAGTCACAGGACGGAGAGCGTCCCTCCCGTCTGTACCTCAGTCGACCCGTGACAAGATAGTGTCCCTCTCCCACAACCTATTACCTCCTGATACACCATGACTGTTGATGACGCTCTCCCTCCCTCCCTGCCACGTCCCTTCATCCAAGCCGTGTATAGCCTTCGTTCGTGGTAGGGGAGACCACCCCACCCTCCTCCTGCCCCCTTTATGACCCTCCTCCCCACCGTCACATCACGCACCCCGGCTCCCAGATAGCAGCAGCCACTCAGCGCCACCCGGATCTACAGACTTTCTCCCGGCCGGCGGGCGGCTGGCTCCTGCCTCGGGGGCTGGCTTCTACTACAGCCACGCTTTCTCACCGCTGCGCACACCCTGCAGGACGGAGGCTCGGCGACCTCCTCCTGCACCCGTCTCATGTCAACTGACGACACGATCCTTTCCTTAACCTATTGGTCAGCCAAGACCATCATATATATATATATATATATATATATATATATATATATATATATATATATATATATATATATCCCTGGGGATAGGGGAGATAGAATACTTCCCACGTATTCCCTGCGTGTCGTAGAAGGCGACTAAAAGGGGGGGGGGGGGGGGGGGGGGAGCGGGAGGCTGGAAATCCTCCCCTCTCTTTTTTTTTCCAAAAGAAGAAACAGTGAAGGGGGCCAGGTGAGGATATTCCCTCAAAGGCCCAGTCCTCATCCTCTGTTCTTAACGCTACCTCACTAATGCGGGAAATGGCGATTAGTATAAAAAAAAAATATATATATATATATATATATATATATATATATGAAGCAAGTGTATGTATATATATGTATATGTTGATATGTGCATGTATGTATGTGTGCGTGCATCGGCGTATATGTGTATATATGTGTATAGGAGTGGATGGGCCATTCTTCGTCTGTCTCCTGGCGCTACCTCGCTGATGCGGGAAACAGCTGTTCATCATGATATATAATGAAGTAAAAATCCCTATATTGTTTATATAGGAATCATATAGGGATTCGTCATACAGATATTCTGTTGATGTTGATTACGGCCGACTTTTGAGATACATGAGGAAGACACGAGCGTCATCATGAACGTATGACGTAATTCCTCTGTAGTTGGGTCCTGCTGGTCAACGTGTAGCTGGTGTTACAGGACACCAACCTGATGACGCACTACAGAATGTGGTCAACGTTGACCTTAAGGGTCGTTATCAGGTCAGCAGAGGTCGGTAATCAACCCGCTGGCGCGGTGGTTGAAACGTGGGTTGGTGACGCCGTAGAGAAACCTGGGCAAGAACTGACGAATATGTGGGGAAGACCAGGGAAGTGCCTGGGAAAGACGTGACGAAGACCTAGGGAGAACTGTGAGAAGACCTCATGAGGACCTGGAGAAGATTTAGGGATGATCTGGAGACGACCTGTTACCTCATATATTTGTGTCTTTGTTTCTTACTCTTTTACGGACCAACCGTAACACCGAAAGGTCCCAAGTTTTAGGGAGTTGTAATGTAGAGTCTGCTAAGGTTTTAAGGTATGGTGCGCTGGTCTGGAGGGCCGTCTGAGGCATCAAGGGCCGCCATTTCTTACCGATGCAGCACCGATACCTCGGGTCCGGGGAGAACGCGAGGACTTAGACGTAAATTCAGGGGAGAAGACTTGAGTTTGGTGGGGAGAAGACTCCACTCTTGGGAGAACCCTCGAGTCTGGTGGGGAGAAGACTTCACCTTGTTACCTGCTTGAAATAAAGTTTGCCTTAGCCAGCGGCAGCTCCACCCACCAGCCTCATACCTTCCCCACCCCACCCCGCTACTTTAACCCCCCCCCCCCCCCCACGAGCCGTGATGACTGTAGCGGGTGATCAGATGGCGATGATCTCGACAGGTCAGTACTACATCAGAGGCCTCCCAGGGTACACTCGATGACGTGTGACAGCAAGACGTTCCCAGGATGACTGGAGAGGTGGACGTGCAGCGGGGGAGCCACGACGAGCGGTGTGGGGAGGCAGGAGGGTCGGTATGACAGTGGTGGGGCGGGAGAGGGAAGCTGTGGTGGCAGCTACAGGGAAGTCTCGGTCGTCGTGATGAAGGTCAGGACCCGGATCTGTCGCTCTCTGTGGGTGGCGACGTCTACTATGAACCCTATGCGACACTCCCCACGACCTGTGCTGCTAAGTGTACACTGCTGGACACTGATCATGGTCTGTACGGCTCTGCGTACACCGCACCGCTCTGCTTATGACCTGTGATGCTCTGAGTACACTACATGGCACTGTACATAGTCTGTACTGCTCTTTATACAGTAAAATATTCGTCTTATGTCTTGCTGTACATTGTTTACACTGGAGGGTTCTGCTCATGACCCGTTCTGCTCTGTACACCCACGGGAGCAGTGTTCGTGACCTGTACTGATCTTATCCGTGTACACTTCAGGGCATTGTTCACAACCTTTGTTGTTTTATATACACTGCAGGGCACTGCCCATGACCTGGACTGCTCTGTCCATACGTCAGATCACTGTTATGACCTGAGTATACTGAAGAGGCGGGACAACACCTACGTAACACTGGCATGATGGTGGCGAGACGGGGTGTCAGTTGTGTAATATTCTCGCCCACACACACACACACACACACACACACACACACACACGGTTCTGTATTAGGACCGTAACCCTTCCTGATGTGTGAATGACTTGCCTGACGGTATGGACACCTACCTGAATACGTTAGTAGATGACGCAAAGGTCATATGCTGACCAGGGGACCTTGACAAACTACAAAATTGATCAGAAAAATGGATGATGAAATTCATCTCGAGACAATGTAAGGTAATGAGGATGGGGCAGAGTGGAAGAAGGCCTGACTATGGTCATCATGTAGGAGGAAATAACCGTCAAGATTCTGTATGTGAGAAGGACTAGGCAGTAGACCTCGTCCCCAACCTCTCGCCAGAGTCCCACACTGGCAGCATAGTTAAGGAGACACACTGTCTGCTGGCCAATAGATTTAACAATCTGTTCTTATCATATATACTAATGTTCAACTATGCTTCACAAACCATGTGAACAGTGAACAGAAGCAGTTACAAAGGCGAACAAGATTCTTAGATTCATAGTTATGGACAACGAATTGAAGTCTCCAGAAATGATCCTCAGTCTTTACGAGTGAGTGGTGCTGCTGCCCTGTCTTGATGATTGCGTTGTTCTGGTCACCCAACCTGAGGATGGTCAGGGACACGATGGACGGAGTACAGAGACGAGCCATCAAGATGACTCCCGGACCGAGGAACAAATCCTATGAGAGTCGATCAAACGATCTGAAGCGATTTAGAAAAGGTAAGGTTAAGATGTGATCTGATACAGACATTCAGAATCCTCATACGCTTCCATCATCTCGACCAACGACTTACACAACGATACATTCCTCTGATTCCACTCGTAGTTATGGCTACAAACTCGTGGGTCAACGTTTTACCTCGAGTGAGGCAAAGTACTTTTTCTTCCACAGGATTGTCCACATATGGAATGATTTATCAGTAAGAGTGGTGGAAGGTAGTATCACAGACACGTTGAAGAACAGACGTGAGTAATGATTCTATTATTAACGCCTCCTTAGCTACAAGTGTATAACATTGTTTTGTCTTCCACGTACGTCATCTTTTACCACAGTGATCTATGATCGTCTTATCTCGTTCACTAACACAGTCAGCCTGGAGGGGCGACACCCACTGCTCTGTTGATGTCGGAATCTGTTATATATTCCTCAGTGGGTTTGGTCACCGTGCCTAAAAATGCAGAATTAGCTTAAAGAGGAGATCCAGAGGAGGACAGGAAAGGTGATATCAGATTTAAGAGAGCTAATTTACATAGAAGAGTTAGACTTTAGATTTGTCTAACTTGGGAGAGAAAAGAGGGAGGAGTGACCTGATCATAAACATTAAGTTTTCCAAAGAGGTTGAAGACGTAGACTGAACATATACAGATGTAGAGCTAGAGCCAACTGAGGACTTTATAAAGATATAAATAAATACTTTGTAAGATGAGTGGACGAATGCTAGGGCATGACTGAGGACGTGGTTGATGGAGACAACAAACATAAAGTATGATAACACAATGTTCAAGTGATGGAGCCCCACCAGTGTAACACTCCCTCCCTGTACTGTACATTAGGTAATTACACACACACACACACACACACACACACACACACACACACACACACACACGTGTACGGAGGAGGAATTTCCTTCCTCAGGTCAGCAACCTCTACGGTCAGGCTTCTACTTTCTCCCCCGCCTCTGGCTCCTGTGTGTGTGTGTGTGTGTGTGTGTGTGTGTGTGTGTGTGTGTGTGTGTCCGACGCTGGCCACCACGGTGCCGGCCACAGTGACCGGACGGACCATCAACCACTGAGCGGAGGTTCTGGGCGGACCATGTAGGAGGCTCGAGGGAGAGGAGAGCAGTGCGGGGATAGAGGGGAGGGGAGGGGGTGCAAGGAAGGGGGTTGGGAAGAAGGGAGGGCCATGAAGACACTAGGGTTGGGGACGGGGCGACCCGCGCCAGGGTTAGGGTTGGGGAGGGGAGGGAAAGCCCGTGCATTTTGGGGGTGCGTGCAGCGGGTGAGGGGCTCGGGGTAAGGGAGGGCCGTCGTAGGGGTGAGGGTCAGGGAGGGGATGGCCTTGCAGGGTCAGGGAGGGGATGGCCTTGCAGGGTCAGGGAGGGGATGGCCTTGCAGGGTCAGGGAGGGGATGGCCTTGTAGGGTCAGGGAAAAGACAGCTCAGCAGGGGGAGGGGGTTGAGGGCAGGGAGTGTCCTGCAGGGGTTATGGTGGGTCATATTATTGAGGAGGTGTTTGTGTGGACCACGTCCGGTCAGTATGGCACCCAGAATGACCAAATTTACTCTGTCCCGTACACACCTCTCACCTTCCTGCAGGTTCATGTGTTCAGACCTTCCATCTCCGGTTTGGTCTCCCACTTCTCCTTCTTCCCTCCACCTCTGACACATATATCTTCTTTGTCGATCTTTCCTCACTCATTCTATCCCTGTGACCAAACCATTTCAAAACACCCTTTCTGCTCTTTCTCAACCACACTTTTTATTACCACACATCTCTCTTACCCTATTATTACTTACTCGATCAAAACCACCTCACACCACATATTGTCCTCAAACATATCATTTCCAGCACATCCACCCTCCTCCGCACATTCTCATCTATAGCCCATACCTCATTTCCATACATCATTGCTCGGACAACTATACCTTCAAACATACCCAGATTTGCCCTCCCAGACAACGAACTTTCTTCCCACATATTTACTAGTGCTCCCAGAGCCTATGACTCACATTGCTTCCATGGTTCTATTCGCTTCATTGTCAACTCTCAGATATCTTAAACACTTCACTTTCTCCAAATTTTTCCTCATTCAAAGCTGCACCCCAACTAACTTAACCATCACCCTTGCTAAAGCTAATAACCTCGCTTGCTTACATTCATATCAACTCACAATTTCTTCCATTTACACCCACTTCCAGACTTGGTCACCATCGTCTGCAGTTTCTCACTCGAATTTGCCACCAGTGTTGTATCATCAGCAAACAACCACAAGCATACTCGCCCCTCTCTCCAAGACTCGTGTTTGCCTCCCTCACCGCCCCATCCATAAGCAAATCAAACCAGCCTGTCGCAGACCAACCATGTGTTAGAACCGCTCATTCTCCTCTCTTCCCATTCTTTGTATACCTTACACCACTAATGAAGACTTGACACTGCTTCTGAAGGCTCTCCTTCTACACCATATGTCCTTAAGACTTTCCTCAAGGCATCTTTATCAACACTGCCGTATGCTTTCTCGAGATGGTCATGTGTGTTGATGATGATGGTCATGTGTGTTGATGATGATGGTCATGTGTGTTGATGATGATGGTCATGTGTGTTGATGATGATGGTCATGTGTGTTGATGATGATGGTCATGTGTGTTGATGGTGATGGTCATGTGTGTTGATGATGATGGTCATGTGTGTTGATGATGATGGTTATGACTGGTGTTGATGATGATGGTCATGTGTGTTGATGATGATGGTTATGACTGGTGTTGATGATGATGGTCATGTGTGTTGATGATGATGGTTATGACTGGTGTTGATGATGATGGTCATGTGTGTTGATGATGATGGTCATGTGTGTTGATGATGATGGTTATGACTGGTGTTGATGATGATGGTCATGTGTGTTGATGATGATGGTTATGACTGGTGTTGATGATGATGGTCATGTGTGTTGATGATGATGGTCATGTGTGTTGATGATGATGGTTATGACTGGTGTTGATGATGATGGTCATGTGTGTTGATGATGATGGTCATGTGTGTTGATGATGATGGTCATGTGTGTTGATGATGATGGTTATGACTGGTGTTGATGATGATGGTCATGTGTGTTGATGATGATGGTCATGTGTGTTGATGGTGATGGTCATGTGTGTTGATGATGATGGTCATGTGTGTTGATGATGATGGTCATGTGTGTTGATGATGATGGTTATGTGTGTTGATGGTGATGGTTATGTGTGTTGATGATGATGGTCATGTGTGTTGATGATGATGGTCATGTGTGTTGATGATGATGGTCATGTGTGTTGATGATGATGGTCATGTGTGTTGATGATGATGGTTATGTGTGTTGATGATGATGGTTATGACTGGTGTTGATGATGATGGTCATGTGTGTTGATGATGATGGTCATGTGTGTTGATGATGATGGTCATGTGTGTTGATGATGATGGTTATGTGTTTTGATGATGATGGTTATGACTGGTGTTGATGATGATGGTCATGTGTATTGATGGTGATGGTCATGTGTGTTGATGATGATGGTCATGTGTGTTGATGATGATGGTCATGTGTGTTGATGATGATGGTCATGTGTGTTGATGATGATGGTCATGTGTGTTGATGATGATGGTTATGACTGGTGTTGATGATGATGGTCATGTGTGTTGATGGTGATGGTCATGTGTGTTGATGATGATGGTCATGTGTGTTGATGATGATGGTCATGTGTGTTGATGATGATGGTCATGTGTGTTGATGATGATGTTCATGTGTGTTGATGATGATGGTTATGACTGGTGTTGATGATGATGGTCATGTGTGTTGATGATGATGGTTATGACTGGTGTTGATGATGATGGTCATGTGTGTTGATGATGATGGTTATGACTGGTGTTGATGATGATGGTCATGTGTGTTGATGATGATGGTCATGTGTGTTGATGATGATGGTCATGTGTGTTGATGATGATGGTCATGTGTGTTGATGATGATGGTCATGTGTGTTGATGATGATGGTCATGACGTGTTGATGATGGTCATGGCCAATGATGATAATGCTGGAGTATGACGTGTGTGTAGGTAGGTGAGAATAGGGAGCGTCTGTTCTCCTCAACATGTAAGGCTGTACAGGTGTGTGGTAGCGAGTGTACTACCATCAACCACACACACACACACACACACACACACACACACACACACACACACACACACACACACCACATATTACTGCTCTCCTCTCTGCACTACAAAAGTTAGGGGCTTCCTAAAATGTCGCTGTTGATGGCTGTTAATGACCCCCTGCATGCAGATCGCTCGTGCTGTCACAACCTGTGATCTGCATTGTTACGTTGTGAGAACCTGGGTTGGGTGAGTCCCGCTTGACGTGGTGCTGTTCACTATAATGATACGCTCAGAACCGGTGCCTGTGTCATCGTGGGGTCATAAGGGCGAACCTTGTCCCTGGTCGACATGACTACATGCGTCCCACTGAACGGGGTACGATGATAGGGTGTGGTCAGGTCATGGCATGAGGGAAGGTGTGGTATGGTCAGGTCATGGTATTAGGGAAGGTGTGGTGTGGTCATGTCATGGTATGAGGGAGTGTGTGGTCAGGTCATGGTATGAAGGAAGGTGTGGTATGGTCAGGTCATGGTATTAGGGAAGGTGTGGTGTGGTCAGGTCATGGTATGAGAGAGTATGTGGTCAGGTCATGGTATGAGGGAAGGTTTGGTATGGTCATGTCATGGTATGAGGGAGTGTGTGGTCAGGTCATGGTATTAGGGAAGGTGTGGTGTGGTCAGGTCATGGTATGAGAGAGTATGTGGTCAGGTCATGGTATGAGGGAAGGTGTGGTATGGTCATGTCATGGTATGAGGGAGTGTGTGGTCAGGTCATGGTATGAGGGAAGGTGTTGTGTGGTCATGTCAAGGTATGAGGGAGTGTGTGGTCAGGTCATGGTATGAGGGAAGGTTGATGATGAAAAACTCAGCTGAGAAAAAATGGCTTTGGCAATGACTACAATTCATTTATAAAGTTATATTTACTATAATGCTGCACTAAAATCTTAACCTGGTGTGACTTCTTTTGTTACAATGCTTCCTCTATAGATTCATTTTCAACACGACACAGGCAGGGTTGACGTCACACCGTGGGAGGGGCGGGCCAGCTTTCTCCACTGGGTTTGTAAGCTTGCCAAGTGGGCTGCGTCATGCAGCGCACCACACAACAAAGGAACCTCTGCTCTAGAAAGCACCAAGAAAGGAATGGTGATGTTGGAGGAGGAATGTGAGGTGGAAATAAGGTCACCACGTCCCTCACGACGGGGAGAGCAAGGTCATGGTACGTACCAGGCGACTGGACCTGACATTATCAAGGAACCATCAGAAATGACCAGGTAGGGAGGGGGGGGGTCGCATGTACCAGGAAATACCATACACAGGTGGTCACTACGCGTGGAACTTCTCATGGTACCAGGGGAAGTGAGAACAGGTCAGGTCAGGTCAGGAACCACTAGTACATACTACCAGGTCAGTCGGACATACCAGGTCAGGTCAGGAACCACTAGTACATACATACCAGGTCAATCGGACGTACTGCGCCAAGTCAAGAAAAAGTCGGACATACTAGGCCAGGTCAGGAGCCAGTAGGACATACCAGGCCAGGTCAGGGACCAGTAGGACATACCAGGCCAGGTCAGAGGCCAGTAGGACATACCAGGCCAGGTCAGAGGCCAGTAGGACATACCAGGCCAGGTCAGGGACCAGTAGGACATACCAGGCCAGGTCAGGGACCAGTAGGACATACCAGGCCAGGTCAGAGGCCAGTAGGACATACCAGGCCAGGTCAGAGGCCAGTAGGACATACCACTCCAGGCTATGAACCAGTAGGATATACCGGGTCAGACCAGAGGACACTAGGACATACTAGGCCAGGTCAGGAACCAATGGGACATACTGGGCCAGACCAGAGGACACTAGGACATACTAGGCCAGGTTAGGAACCAATGGGACATACTAGGCCAGACCAGAGGACACTAGGACATACTAGGCCAGACCAGAGGACACTAGGACATACTAGGCCAGACCAGAGGACACTAGGACATACTAGGCCAGGTTAGGAACCAATGGGACATACTAGGCCAGACCAGAGGACACTAGGACATACTAGGCCAGACCAGAGGACACTAGGACATACTAGGCCAGACCAGAGGACACTAGGACATACTGGGCCAGGTCAGGAGCCACTAGGATTACATCCATGAAAAGAAATATAAAGTGGCAATATTGGTTAAGAAGTTACACATGTGGCCATAGTAAAGAGTCATCAAGGCGGCCTCAGTAACGAGAAATACGCAGGGAAAGACGATCTTATTGACAAGAAATACGCACCAAGGGGGGGGGGGGCCTCACTGACAAAAACATGGGCAGGGAAGGGGGCCCCAGTAACAGGAAATACGCAGGAACGGCGGCCCAAGCAACGGAAAATACGCAGGAAAAGGTGCCTCAGTAACAAGAAATACGCAGATAAGAGAGTCCAAGGCAGGAGAACATACGTAGCGGGTCCAGGTGGAAGAAATACGCTCTGACGAAGCCATGATAACGAGGGATATGCAAGTAACACACATGATAACTACAGAAGAAATGTTACAGTGAATACAGGAGTTACTGTACAATGTTAGAATACAGGAGTTACTGTAGAATGTTAGAATACATGAGTTACTGTACAATGTTAGAATACAGGAGTTACTGTAGAATGTTAGAATACAGGAGTTACTGTACAATGTTAGAATACAGGAGTTACTATAGAATGTTAGAATACAGGAGTTACTGTAGAATGTTAGAATACAGGAGTGACCGTAGAATGTTAGAATACAGGAGTTACTGTAGAATGTTAGAATACAGTAGTTACTGTACAATGTTAGAATACAGGAGTTACTGTACAATGTTAGAATACAGGAGTTACTGTAGAATGTTAGAATACAGGAGTTACTGTACAATGTTAGAATACAGGAGTTACTGTAGAATGTTAGAATACAGGAATTACTGTAGTATGTTAGAATACAGGAGTGACCGTAGAATGTTAGAAGAGTTACTGTAGAATGTTAGAATACGAGTTACTGTAGAATGTTAGAATACAGGAGTTACTGTAGAATGTTAGAATACAGGAGTTACTGTAGAATGTTAGAGTGAGGGGATGTACGGTAGACAGAAGGGGGTCACGGCACAGAATGAGGTCACAGTACAGGAGGAGGTCACACCTGGACATGCCTGAGGCTAGGTGGACCCCCGGGGGGGGGGGGGGGGTTCCCTGCTGACCTACTAACCCAGGCTTGTGTCCTGGGCCTGAGTCCAGCTGCCACACGTCGCCACATCCCTCAACTTACGGTACAATACGAAGTCCCGTATTGTTCGTCATATTGTTGTCTCCGAGACCCAAGTCTACGTCTTATCTATCCACATAAGATGATGTGATTCATTATAAGCGTCACAGAGAAGAACAATAATAAAAAAAAATGATTTTTTTTAAGATACATCGTACGTCTGGCAACTGAGCAGTGCCGTTGACCGCGTGATGTTCTCTCGCGCTCAAAATTGCGGTCGAGTTTGATGATGGGGCGAGAGTGGTGGAGCTTCATGGTTCTACCATGATCATGTGGTCGACATGTGAATGTACGTGCGTCATCATGAGGAGGAGTTTCATGAATACCCGTTACCGTCATTTGTTTATGGAGGTAGAAAACGGCTCCTGGGGGAGAATGTATAACTGGCGTGATGTGTCATTATGGCCGCCGCTGGAGGCCCAGCAGAAGCGCTCCTTTGGACGGGAGGGAAGGAGGGAGGAGTATGGCGCCCGGAACTGTCTGCTGGAGTGTGTCTGCTGGTAGGGAGTCTGTGTCTGCTGGTAGGCAGGCTGTGTCTGCTGGTAGGCAGCTGTGTCTGCTGGTAGGGAGGCTGTGTCTGCTGGTAGGAAGGTTGTGTCTGCTGGTAGGGAGGTTGTGTCTGCTGGTAGGGAGGCTGTGTCTGCTGGTAGGGAGGCTGTGTCTGCTGGTAGGAAGGTTGTGTCTGCTGGTAGGGAGGCTGTGTCTGCTGGTAGGAAGGTTGTGTCTGCTGGTAGGGAGGCTGTGTCTGCTGGTAGGGAGGTTGTGTCTGCTGGTAGGGAGGCTGTGTCTGCTGGTAGGGAGGCTGTGTCTGCTGGTAGGAAGGTTGTGTCTGCTGGTAGGGAGGTTGTGTCTGCTGGTAGGGAGGCTGTGTCTGCTGGTAGGGAGGCTGTGTCTGCTGGTAGGGAGGCTGTGTCTGCTGGTAGGGAGGTTGTGTCTGCTGGTAGGGAGGTTGTGTCTGCTGGTAGGGAGGTTGTGTCTGCTGGTAGGGAGGCTGTGTCTGCTGGTAGGGAGGCTGTGTCTGCTGGTAGGGAGGCTGTGTCTGCTGGTAGGAAGGTTGTGTCTGCTGGTAGGGAGGCTGTGTCTGCTGGTAGGGAGGTTGTGTCTGCTGGTAGGGAGGTTGTGTCTGCTGGTAGGAAGGTTGTGTCTGCTGGTAGGGAGGTTGTGTCTGCTGGTAGGGAGGTTTTCTCTGCTGGTAGGGAGGTTGTGTCTGCTGGTAGGGAGGTTGTGTCTGCTGGTAGGGAGGTTGTGTTTGCTGGTAGGGAGGCTGTGTCTGCTGGTAGGGAGGCTGTGTCTGCTGGTAGGGAGGTTGTGTCTGCTGGTAGGGAGATTTTGTCTGCTGGTAGGGAGGCTGTGTCTGCTGGTAGGGAGGTTGTGTCTGCTGGTAGGAAGGTTGTGTCTGCTGGTAGGGAGGCTGTGTCTGCTGGTAGGGAGGTTGTGTCTGCTGGTAGGGAGGTTGTGTCTGCTGGTAGGGAGGTTGTGTCTGCTGGTAGGGAGTCTGTGTCTGCTGGTAGGGAGGCTGTGTCTGCTGGTAGGGAGGCTGTGTCTGCTGGTAGGGAGGTTGTGTCTGCTGGTAGGGAGGCTGTGTCTGCTGGTAGGGAGGCTGTGTCTGCTGGTAGGGAGGCTGTGTCTGCTGGTAGGAAGGTTGTGTCTGCTGGTAGGGAGGCTGTGTCTGCTGGTAGGGAGGCTGTGTCTGCTGGTAGGGAGGTTGTGTCTGCTGGTAGGAAGGTTGTGTCTGCTGGTAGGGAGGCTGTGTCTGCTGGTAGGGAGGCTGTGTCTGCTGGTAGGGAGGCTGTGTCTGCTGGTAGGGAGGTTGTGTCTGCTGGTAGGGAGGCTGTGTCTGCTGGTAGGAAGGTTGTGTCTGCTGGTAGGGAGGTTGTGTCTGCTGGTAGGGAGGCTGTGTCTGCTGGTAGGGAGGTTGTGTCTGCTGGTAGGAAGGTTGTGTCTGCTGGAAGGGAGGCTGTGTCTGCTGGTAGGGAGGTTGTGTCTGCTGGTAGGGAGGTTGTGTCTGCTGGTAGGGAGGTTGTGTCTGCTGGTAGGGAGGTTGTGTCTGCTGGTAGGGAGGCTGTGTCTGCTGGTAGGGAGGCTGTGTCTGCTGGTAGGGAGGTTGTGTCTGCTGGTAGGGAGGTTGTGTCTGCTGGTAGGGAGGCTGTGTCTGCTGGTAGGGAGGTTGTGTCTGCTGGTAGGAAGGTTGTGTCTGCTGGTAGGGAGGCTGTGTCTGCTGGTAGGGAGGCTGTGTCTGCTGGTAGGGAGGCTGTGTCTGCTGGTAGGGAGGCTGTGTCTGCTGGTAGGGAGGCTGTGTCTGCTGGTAGGGAGGTTGTGTCTGCTGGTAGGGAGATTTTGTCTGCTGGTAGGGAGGCTGTGTCTGCTGGTAGGGAGGTTGTGTTTGCTGGTAGGGAGGTTGTGTCTGCTGGTAGGGAGGTTGTGTCTGCTGGTAGGGAGGCTGTGTCTGCTGGTAGGGAGGCTGTGTCTGCTGGTAGGGAGGCTGTGTCTGCTGGTAGGGAGTCTGTGTGGTGCACGGCCTGGCTGTTCTCTGCCTGGCTCGTCCATCGTGCCTACATCTGTGATCCACAAGAACATGTTCTAGAGAACATGTTCTTGTGAACGTTCCCTATAATGAACATAACACGGAACGTCTCCCTCCGTTCCCTCCCTTATCAACCTCACCTTCCCCCACCCCACCTCCAGAACACCCCCTTCCCCGGGCCCCAGTCTTCGTCCCCACCCCCCAGCAAACTCCCCCTGGGGCAGTGGTGTCCCCCAGCAACATAGCGGGGCCGTCCGTCGACCTGGGGAGTGTGTAACTGTTGTGTGTACTCTCGTATGATCATCTACCAGGACGTAGTACTGGAGGGAAAACCTGACCATTATCCACCCACTTGTTACCTCACCAGCCCCGTCTGCGGGGCACACCACGGCGCCCCATACTGCCATGACCACGGCTTTCTGTCCCAGTAAGAAAACATTCCGTTTTCTTTAGCCTGACACCTTTTTTTCATAAAGAAAACAGTGTGTATAGCAGGAATCATGTCTTACATAATGGTGGAGAATAAAAACTTTCTTTATAGTCAGGTTTGGGTTGGAATAATGCATGAGAGGCTAGGCCTGTGAGGGGGGCCACGTCCACCTGGCTGTGACGTACTTTGTACACCTGCCTGTGACGGACCCCGTACACCTGGCTGTGACGGACCCCGTACACCTGGCTGTGACGTACTTTGTACACCTGCGTGTGACGTACTTTGTACACCTGCCTGTGACGTACTTTGTACACCTGCCTGTGACGTACTTTGTACACCTGGCTGTGACGGACCCCGTCCACTTGGCTGTGGTGACCTGTGTCTCCGGGCTGCCATAGCTGACTTATAAACATGACCTGTGTCCACGACTGTCAACAGATCTGAGAGTCAACATGACGACCCCGTCGACCGCCTTAGGTCATGCACACGACTCATGCCACAACCCCTAGTTATAGAAACCACCCTTGCCACAACCCTCGGCCACAAGAACGACCCTAGCCACAACCCATGGCCACAAGAATGGCCCTAGCAACAACCCATGGCCACAAGAAACGCCCTAGCCACAACTCATGGCCACAAGAACTACCCTAGCCGCAACCCATGGCCACAAGAACTACCCTAGCCGCAACCCATGGCCACAAGAACGACCCTAGCCACAACCCATGGCCACAAGAACGACCCTAACCACAAACCATGGCCACAAGAACGACCCTAGCCACAACCCTCGGCCATGAGAAAGGCCCTGACCACAATCCATGGCCACAAGAACGGCCTTAGCCACAACCCATGACCACAAGAATGGCCCTAGCCACAACCCATGACCACAAGAACGGCCCTAGCCACAACCCATGGCCACGAGAACGGCCCTAGCCACAAGAACGACCCTAGCCACAACCCATGGCCATAGAAACGAGGACTTTTACATACACTGAAACACACGGACTCGGTGAGGAACTGTGTACATGGATCAGAGACTGGCTTACTGGAAGGAAGCAGCGTGTGGTATTAGACGACGAAGCCTCACATTAACTAGACGCAACGAGTGGTGTGCCACAACTCATGGCCATAAAGACGACCTTAGCCACAACCCATGGCCATAGAAACCAACCTAGCCACAACCTACAACCATAGCAATCAACCAAGAGATTTTTATTTTTTCGAGGAAATTCGCGTTTTCCCGGTCCATGACTGCGGGAGGTGCATAGCGTTGTGCTGACCTGCAAGTGTTTACTTTGACGGGAAGGAGTGGGGCGCGGGGGGGGGGGGGGGGTTAGAGAGGAGCATGGTGCCGGGCTGGTGGTCATATGGACGAGGGCCTGCACCATGGCCTGTGTTGACTGGAACATTATTTCTGGGGAGACGTCTGTCCGTTGGTGTGGACGGTGCGTGTGTGGTGTGCATGTGACCATGGGATGTGGTTGGTTAGTCCGGAAGGATGGAGTGAAGGAGTATGTAGGACGCCTGTGACATTCTCAATCCTGCAGCGAAGATGTCACTCAGACCTCAGAGATCACCACACAGACCCACGTAACATGAAGGTGGTCCGCGGACTGCCGTCTTGTGTCTCCTGACCCCAGTCATGTGGCGTCCAGAGGTCTGGTTTCGTCATATTCACAGTGGACCTCAGGATCAATGTCTCTGAAGGTGTGTCCTGGTGTTACCCAGGACACATCTTCCCAGGGGCTCCTGCCGCCCAGGCAAGGTTAAGCTACTTCCAGTAGCAGGGAAGTGTGGAGTCCGGTAACACGCCGGGAAATGATTTATCTGTATCCTCGTAAATCATATTAATGCATGTGTTGCAGTCTGCAGGTCGCCATGACAGCTGCAGCCACCACTGTGGTAGTTCACACTTCACTAAGCTACGTTAAGCTGGGATAGTTTAAGCTTTTTGGGTCTTTTTCATAATTGTCTCTCAACCGCATAGCACTAGGTTGACAGTCCTAACCTAGCCTGACATAGTCTTACACTCTCTACAACAGTGGCTACAGATGGAACAGCTGTGTAGCTGTGTAACGGCCTGTACAATAATGGCTACATATGGGACAGGTGTGTAACGGTCTCTACAACAATGGCTACAGGTGGAACAGGTGTGTAACGGCCTCTACAGCAATGGCTACGTATGGGACAGGTGTGTAACGGCCTCTACAACAATGGCTACAGATGGAACAGGTGTGTAACGGGTCTGTTGGTGGAGAGTGGGGGACACTGGTAAGCCATCTTCGCCTTAACACAAAAGTAGATAATTTAGAGATTTTTTTCTCTGTCATGTGATTGTAGTGTGTTACCCTCCTGTTGCTGTGGTTACCTCAGCCACGACACCTGTGGTCGCCGCTCCTCAACATGACAAGGGTTCGCGCCCCCAACACTTCCTGTTACTGTGCCTGCCTCAGCTGACGTTGCATCATGCATGAACCTCCGTCCACCTACAGCACAGCTGACGCCATTATGTAATGTGTAATCATGTGAGTCTCTGCCGTCTGCTGTTGAGCACCGTTAACTGGCGTGGAACCCGTGCTGAGCACCGTTAACTGGCGTGGAACCCGTGCTGAGCACCGTTAACTGGCGTGGAACCCATGCTGAGCACCGTTAACTGGCGTGGAACCCGTGTTGAGCACCGTTAACTGGCGTGGAACCCGTGCTGAGCACCGTTAACTGGCGTGGAACCCGTGTTGAGCACCGTTAACTGGCGTGGAACCCGTGTTGAGCATCGTTAACTGGCGTGGAACCCGTGTTGAGCACCGTTAACTGGCGTGGAACCCGTGTTGAGCACCGTTAACTGGCGTGGAACCCGTGTTGAGCACCGTTAACTGGCGTGGAACCCGTGTTGAGCACCGTTAACTGGCGTGGAACCCGTGTTGAGCATCGTTAACTGGCGTGGAACCCGTGCTGAGCACCGTTAACTGGCGTGGAACCCGTGTTGAGCACCGTTAACTGGCGTGGAACCCGTGTTGAGCATCGTTAACTGGCGTGGAACCCGTGTTGAGCACCGTTAACTGGCGTGGAACCCGTGTTGAGCACCGTTAACTGGCGTGGAACCCGTGTTGAGCACCGTTAACTGGCGTGGAACCCGTGTTGAGCACCGTTAACTGGCGTGGAACCCGTGTTGAGCATCGTTAACTGGCGTGGAACCCGTGTTGAGCACCGTTAACTGGCGTGGAACCCGTGTTGAGCACCGTTAACTAGCGTGGAACCCGTGTTGAGCACCGTTAACTGGCGTGGAACCCGTGTTGAGCACCGTTAACTGGCGTGGAACCCGTGTTGAGCAACGTTAACTGGCGTGGAACCCGTGTTGAGCACCGTTAACTGGCGTGGAACCCGTGTTGAGCACCGTTAACTGGCGTGGAACCCGTGTTGAGCACCGTTAACTGGCGTGGAACCCGTGTTGAGCACCGTTAACTGGCGTGGAACCCGTGTTGAGCACCGTTAACTGGCGTGGAACCCATGCTGAGCACCGTTAACTGGCGTGGAACCCGTGTTGAGCATCGTTAACTGGCGTGGAACCCATGCTGAGCACCGTTAACTGGCGTGGAACCCGTGCTGAGCACCGTGAACTGGCGTGGAACCCGTGTTGAGCACCGTTAACTGGCGTGGAACCCGTGTTGAGCACCGTTAACTGGCGTGGAACCCGTGTTGAGCACCGTTAACTGGCGTGGAACCCATGCTGAGCACCGTTAACTGGCGTGGAACCCGTGTTGAGCATCGTTAACTGGCGTGGAACCCATGCTGAGCACCGTTAACTGGCGTGGAACCCATGCTGAGCACCGTTAACTGGCGTGGAACCCGTGCTGAGCACCGTTAACTGGCGTGGAACCCATGCTGAGCACCGTTAACTGGCGTGGAACCCATGCTGAGCACCGTTAACTGGCGTGGAACCCATGCTGAGCACCGTTAACTGGCGTGGAACCCGTGTTGAGCACCGTTAACTGGCGTGGAACCCATGCTGAGCACCGTTAACTGGCGTGGAACCCATGCTGAGCACCGTTAACTGGCGTGGAACCCATGTTGAGCTCCGTTAACTGGCGTAGAACCCATGCTGAGAACCGTTAACTGGCGTAGAACCCATGCTGAGAACCGTTAACTGGCGTGGAACCCATGTTGAGCTCCGTTAACTGGCGTAGAACCCATGCTGAGAACCGTTAACTGGCGTGGAACCCATGTTGAGCTCCGTTAACTGGCGTAGAACCCATGCTGAGAACCGTTAACTGGCGTGGAACCCATGTTGAGCTCCGTTAACTGGCGTGGAACCCATGTTGAGCACCGTTAACTGGCGTGGAACCCATGCTGAGCACCGTTAACTGGCGTAGAACCCATGCTGAGAACCGTTAACTGGCGTAGAACCCATGCTGAGAACCGTTAACTGGCGTGGAACCCATGTTGAGCTCCGTTAACTGGCGTAGAACCCATGCTGAGAACCGTTAACTGGCGTGGAACCCATGTTGAGCTCCGTTAACTGGCGTAGAACCCATGCTGAGAACCGTTAACTGGCGTGGAACCTGCGTTGAGAACCGTTAACTGGCGTGGAACTCGTGCTGAGAACCGTTAAGTGGCGTGGAACCCATGTTGAGAACCGTTAACTAGCGTGGAACCCATGTTGAGCACCGTTAACTGGCGTGGAACCTGCGTTGAGAACCGTTAAGTGGCGTGGAACCTGCGTTGAGAACCGTTAAGTGGCGTGGAACCCGTGATGAGAACCGTTAAGTGGCGTGGAACCGTCACTGGATATTTTGTTTGTTTGTTTGTGTGTGTGTGTGTCCATGGCCATCCGTGTGGCCATCATGGGTACTTCCCAGTGCCAGGTTCTCCCCCCACCTCAGTAGTCTGAGGTCTGCTTACTGTGGTGCAGCAGAACACCTCCACACTTGCTGCCGCCTCACACTTGGTAGCTGAGCACCGGGTTATGTGGCCACCGGCTACACTGGAACATCTGACGCAGCACGAGGCTGCCTGAAGTTCCAGCGGCCCTGAGGTGGCCACATCCCCGCAAGGAACACGACCTGTGCCTTGATGATGTGGCCACATACCACACGGAACACGACCTGTGCCTTGGTGATGTGGCCACATGCCACATGGTGAACGCAGTGGTATGACACCTACACAGGAGACACAAGTGAGCGATGTGTTGTGTGGGATGGGCCACACTGCTGGGGCTCTGGCCAGTGTGGGTCACGCTCTGTCTGCCCTGTAGTTACCCTGGAGGCCAAGGACGGGGCGCTAGGCCGGGTGTGCGGCCGTGACCACTGTTGTATACCCCGCTCCTCCCCTCCCCACACACCTGACACCCCACTCCACCCTACACTACCACCGTATGTGGCAGGTCACCTCCATCACTGTATGTGGCAGGTCACCTCCATCACTGTATGTGGCAGGTCACCTCCATCACTGTATGTGGCAGGTCACCTCCATCACTGCATGTGGTGGGTCACTCTACCACTAAATGTGGCACGTCACTTTTTGCTGTATGTAGCTGGTAATTTGTCACTGTATATAGCTGGTCATTCCTGTCACTGTATATAACTGGTCACTTCTATCACTGTATGTAGCAGGACATTTCTATCACTGTATATAGTATGTCATTTCTATCACTCTACGTGCAAATCACCTCTATTACGGTTTGTATCACATCTCTTCTGTCACTGTATGTGGCAGGTCACCTCTGTCACTATGTGGCAGGTCATCTCTGTCACTGTATGTAGCAGGTCATCTCTGTCACTGTATGTGGCAGGTCATCTCTGTCACTGTATGTTACAGGTCATCTGTCACTGTATGTGGCAGGTCATCTCTCACTGTATGTGGCAGGTCACCTCTGTCACTGTATGTGGCAGGTCACCTCTGTCACTGTATGTGGCAGGTCACCTCTGTCACTATATGTGGCAGGTCACCTGTGTCACTGTATGTGGCAGGTCATCTGTGCCACTGTATGTGGCAGTCACCTCTGTCTTTGTATACAGCTGCTCTGATCTCGAGGTTGACATGTAAGTGTGACAGGAGCGGTCTGTGCATTATATACTTACTCCTTTGAACTGTACGTGGGAGGGACTGCTGGTCTTATGTTAAACTATGTCTAATGTCTGAACATTTAATGTTGGAGCCGTTGTTTGTCCTCTCCTGTGAACCTTCTCGACTGGTTTGAGCCTCTGTAAATGCAATACCTAAACCTTAGAAGCATATTCTTGTCAGCCACATACATGGCGTGAGCAGTTAGCGGAAAATTTCTTTGCCAGTGCACTTGAATGCGACTCCAACATTAGGCACCACAACAGTTTGTCTCCTTTACATATCTCTTGAGGTGGAACTCTGACCCAATGTCGACCCTCAGGTCTATCTTCAATGGACGAGCTTCCTGCAGCTTATTATCTCCTACATAATATTCGCGTTAGGGCCTTCCTTCATTGTGTCCCAACCTCACTACTTTGCATTTTCTCTGTGAGCTTTGTCAACCACACATTAGACCAGCTCTGGAGTTTGGCTGGGTCCCTTGTATGTTTCTGCAATCCTCAATTCCCTCATGATCTTGGCATCACTTGCAAACGTATTCAGGTGTGAGCCCAGTCCTTCTGGCATGTCTGTTGGATAAATTAAGAAGAGCAATGGTCCCAAGACCGAACCTTGTGGCACACCACTGGTGACACTATTTCGAAATGGCGCTCTTTGTCCTCCTCCACTTTAGAAATTTTCCATCCATTGTAGGAGCTCCTTCCTTGTTCCTGCCCTGCTTGAGGATTCAGCGTCTGTACCATCCTCTTATGCAGTACAGTGTCAAATGCTTTCTGACAGTCTTGATACACCTAATCCACCCATCCTTATCTTTTGTCTTAAACAGAATTCACTCTCTCTTAGAAGTCCCAGGAGTGTGTGTGTGTGTGTGTGTGTGTGTGTGTGTGTGTGTGTGTGTGTGTGTGTGTGGTAAGGGTAACGGTTCACACTAACATACCCAAGTAGAACTTAACCTTCAACCTAACCTGATACAAACACACAAACTATCCTCATGATGAACATCTGCATGACTCCCTGCATTCAAGTATTGCCTTGCAATATATAAGTCTGGGAAGGAGGCGCTCAGGCAGCTGCATGAAGATGACCTTCATGTGTGTGTGTGCCTGCAGACCCTCCACGCACCCTTGACTTCAGACCCACTCAAATCGTGGAACCATAAATGGTAACTGTTCTCACGCCCAAGAAAGTGTCGTATGTGAAGGCAAGTGACATGTAATGACAGGTAAGGTCACCTTGATGATATGATGAAGGAACCCGTCCTCCAGCCTGGGCCGGGGCGTCGCTCCAGTGGCCCGACCTACACTGCCTCCTTCACCTACATTCTCAGCTGGTGACGCTCAGCTCAGCCCAACACCCACCATAAGTACACACCGATTTCTTCTTAGTCTTGGTCAGTGCGTTCACATTCATCATGACCTACGTACGCATTCATCACATTGAGAACATATACAGGCGAGAGTACCTGAGTCTCAAGTTCACGTGTGTGTGTGTGTGTGTGTGTGGCTGGCGGGTGGGCGACCACCGTTATGTTTGCCATCAAGTGTTTGTGGTACGTGTCGCTGAACCCGCGTGCTCACCGCTGCCGGTCGCACGAGCAACCAGACGTCCGGTCTTAACTAACACTGTAGTGCGGCTTGTGGCGAACTGGACATGACGAAGTGGTTGTTTGAATAGTGGGGGAAACCACTGTCTGAGGACGAGAGGGAACTATGTCTTGTTGTGGCACTTGTGTGTACATGACGATTGCCTCAGTCCGGTCGGAAAGGTTATCGTATACAACAAAGGTGAAGGTTCTTCCGGGGCATCGGATCCTTCTGAAGGAACTTGGAAATCTTCACTAGGTGAATCAGATGCCGTTATCATGGATAACATTCTTCATGACACGACACCACTGTAGCGTAACACATCATAACGGAAAGTTACAAGCGATAATCTAACCAGGAATTTTCGTATTCTTTATTTATGCCTAAAATCCATCATATGCAAATTTGATTGACTTAAAGTACCATTAAACATGACATA
Organism: Panulirus ornatus; assembly: GCF_036320965.1. NCBI lineage: Eukaryota > Metazoa > Arthropoda > Malacostraca > Decapoda > Palinuridae > Panulirus > Panulirus ornatus. The sequence goes on from NC_092233.1 coordinate 33,749,853, forward strand.
AAAATCTACATATATTAACGTTCACGATAATTTGATTGACCTAAAGTACCATTAAACATGACACAAAAATCTACATATATTAACGTTCACGATAATTTGATTGACCTAAAGTACCATTAAACATGACACAAAAATCTACATATATTAACGTTCACGATAATTTGATTGACCTAAAGTACCATTAAACATGACACAAAAATCTACATATATTAACGTTCACGATAATTTGATTGACCTAAAGTACCATTAAACATGACACAAAAATCTACATATATTAACGTTCACGATAATTTCTGGGACAGTTTGATGACGAGGAGGAAGGGGAGGTGGCGGGGCCGGGCGTGCCAGGCCTGCCTCACGTGGGACGGATCACTTCCTCACTCCCTATTGAGGTCACCAGGCTCCCCTCCCGCACCTCACCGCACCTCATCCTTACATTCCACCACTCCTCCCTCCTCCTCCTCCTCCTCCTCCTCCTCCTCCTCCTCTGTAGCACACATCCCTGCGTGACACAGGCTGGCTGTGCACCACACCCGCGCCATACCTCACTCACACCACTTGAGCATCACCGTAGTACAAGATGAATGATGATTATCCTGAGCCCATGCCAGAGTGTCATGCACATGTGCTGAGGTAGAGTCACGTATGTGTCGTTACTGAGTGTCATGCACATGTAGTGAGGTAGAGCCAGGTATGTGTCGTTACTGAGTGTCATGCACATGTAGTGAGGTAGAGCCAGGTATGTGTCGTTACTGAGTGAGACGTACCGTAGCTGCAGACTGCCACTCATAATGGGATTAAGACAACGGTAGACAACCCGTCCAAATAGAGCGCAGCGCAGACCCTCACCCCCCGGGCTCCTCACTGGGCCGGCCCTTCCTCAAGTAACGGTACCAGCGGCTTCTTACTGGGCTACCCCCACCCCTGCCCCCCTGCCAGCCACCCCTGCCCCTCCCCTGTCACCCTGCCAGCCACCCCTGCCATGTAGAACAAACATGAGATTCCCTCGTCTTCCCTAACCCTGCTCACCACCTGAGCGTGTTGACCCAGAGCACCATCTGTTCCTGTCCCCCTGCTATGTACGTCAGGCACATCACCTTGTCTTACCCCCTGCCAATCAATCGATGTTTCTTTTTTTTTTCTTATCCATGTCAAGTGCATCTTCCGTCCCCCTGTCATTACGTGTGTGCCAGCTGGACTCCCTTCTCCCCACAACCTGCCCACCTGTCACAACATACGCTGAACTCTGCCACAACCATCAGCACAACAACAACAACAACAACACAGTCAAGTTCCTGCATTTTAAGACAGAATGAAGAGTTAGTCCATGTGAGCCCGGGGTACGACACACCTCTCCCCTCACCACATGACAACACATCATGGATCAGGGAAACTCATAACCCCACACCACAACACTGAACTGACAACCTACCTGGCCTGTACTGATGTCACCTGACCCTGCCAACCAACCTGGCCTGTATTGTTGTCACCTGACCCTGCCAACCTACCTGGCCTGTGCTGTTGCCACCTGACCCTGCCAACCTACCTGGCCTGTACTGTTGTCACCTGACCCTGCCAACCTACCTGGTGTGTCGGGCTGTGACTTGACCCTACCAGGTAAGGTAAGGAGTTTGACCAGACCTTGCCACCATCCTCCCTTGTAACGCAGGAGTTACGACCTGGCCTTGCCACCAGCCTGCCTTGTAACGCAGGAGTTGCGACCAGATCCTGCCACCAGCCTGCCTTGTAACGCAGGAGTTACGACCTGACCTTGCCACCATCCTCCCTTGTAACGCAGGAGTTACGACCTGGCCTTGCCACCAGCCTGCCTTGTAACGCAGGAGTTACGACCTGACCTTGCCACCAGCCTGCCTTGTAACGCAGGAGTTGCGACCAGATCCTGCCACCAGCCTGCCTTGTAACGCAGGAGTTACGACCTGACCTTGCCACCAGCCTGCCTTGTAACGCAGGAGTTACGACCTGACCTTGCCACCAGCCTGCCTTGTAACGCAGGAGTTACGACCTGACCTTGCCACCAGCCTGCCTTGTAACGCAGGAGTTACGACCTGACCTTGCCACCAGCCTGCCTTGTAACGCAGGAGTTGCGACCAGATCCTGCCACCAGCCTGCCTTGTAACGCAGGAGTTGCGACCTGACCCAGCCACCAGCCTGCCTTGTAACGCATGAGTTACGACATCACCCAGCCACCGGCCTGCTTTGTAACGCATGAGTTACGACATCACCCAGCCACCAGCCTGCCTTGTAACGCAGGAGTTGCGACCTGACCCTGCCACCAGCCTGCCTTGTAACGCAGGAGTTGCGACCTGCCTGACCCTGCCACCAGCCAGGACTGTAAGGCAGGGGTTGTTGACTGACCTTGTAAACCAGCGTACCCATACTACGCTGGGCGAGCAGTCATCCACCGCTCGCCTCCGTCTGTCGTGGATGCAGCCGCTTGTCCCATCCCTCTAGTTATGATAACTGAATTATCATTTATATGTTTCCCCGTCTGTCACCCGTAATGTATTACTTTATCCTTCATGTGGCCCACCTGGACCAGCGACGGGATGGGTAGCGTCTTGAGGCACATGGGTCTGGCCTTTGACCTGACCCTTAAGTCAGGTCAGTGGCCAGGCCCTCATACCTGGGGGTCGTTCCGTCCTGCTAAAGGTCTGTACCATTATGGTTGTACCGTCGTGCTGAGGGTATCAAGGGTCGTACCGTCGTGCTGAGGGGATCAAGGGTTGTACCGTCGTACTGAAGGGGAGGAAGGGTCGTACCGTCGTACTGAAGGGGAGGAAGGGTCGTACCGTCGTACTGAAGGGGATCAAGGGTTGTACCGTCGTACTGAAGGGGAGGAAGGGTCGTACCGTCGTGCTGAAGGGGATCAAGGGTTGTACCGTCGTACTGAAGGGGAGGAAGGGTCGTACCGTCGTACTGAAGGGAAGGAAGGGTTGTACCGTCGTACTGAAGGGGAGGAAGGGTTGTACCGTCGTACTGAAGGGGAGGAAGGGTCGTACCGTCGTACTGAAGGGAAGGAAGGGTCGTACCGTCGTACTGAAGGGAAGGAAGGGTTGTACCGTCGTACTGAAGGGGAGGAAGGGTTGTACCGTCGTACTGAAGGGGAGGAAGGGTCGTACCGTCGTGCTGAAGGGAAGGAAGGGTTGTACCGTCGTACTGAAGGGAAGGAAGGGTTGTACCGTCGTGCTGAAGGGAAGGAAGGGTTGTACCGTCGTACTGAAGGGGAGGAAGGGTTGTACCGTCGTACTGAAGGGGAGGAAGGGTCGTACCGTCGTGCTGAAGGGAAGGAAGGGTCGTACCGTCGTACTGAAGTGGAGGAAGGGTCGTACCGTCGTACTGAAGGGTTAAACACCTAATGGTTATCGTAACCAGTCGTTAACAACATCGTCTAAGCATCGTGAGTAAACATTGAACGTTATAATAAATGAGAATGCGACGTTGTACGACCTGAGCAGCCGTACCTGAGCTGACATGTTCATACCTTCGTGATGACCCACCCTCATGTTAGATGACCCACCCTCATGTTAGATGACCCACCCTCATGTTAGATGACCCACCCTCATGTTAATGTCTCAGTGATGAAGAGAAAACCATGGTGTGACGTGACACCATCATCACGTCTTCCCCACCCACTATGTACGTGCAGGTGGCTCTGGTCACCCCACCCCAGCAGGTGGTGACTGCTTCCTTACCTTGATCTTGGTGTTGGTGGTGGCGGCAGTGGAGGAGGAGGCAGGAGCAGCGGACGTGTGATATGTCTGGGACGCTGTCGTCTTCTGCAGTGACTCCAGCCACCGCCAGCCACTACCCCGCGCACTCAACCCCCGATCCCCCGTTTTCTTTGGCTCCCGGACCCATCAGCCGAGGGTCTCGCTTGAGCGGTGGCTTCGGGAGAAGATGTGAGTTCCTTCCTCAGACACGACCAGTCATGCCCACGTAGTATAACCCAGTGGCTCATGTGCGCTACACTGGGAGGTTCATGTGCTGAGTTCATTATGGCTGACCTTACGTTATAGATCACATTATAATGATGATCATAATGACGTACTCACGCACGCACAGGCACGTACACACACACACACACACACACACACACACACACACACACACACACACACACACGCACACACACACACACGCACGCACGCACGCACATATGTATGTATATATTCCTATAAGTCCACGGGGAAAATGAAACACGAAAAGTTCCCAAGTGCACTTTCGTGTAATAATCACATCATCAGGGGAGACACAAGAGAGAAATATAACAGTCAATTGATATACATCGAAGAGACGTCCTAGCTTCGTCTCTTCGATGTATATCAATTGACTGTTATATTTCACTCTTGTGTCTCCCCTGATGATGTGATTATTACACGAAAGTGCACTTGGGAACTTTTCGTGTTTCATTTTCCCCGTGGACTCATAGGAATATCTTGATCACGCGCAAAATTGTGATCCTTTCCAATATATATATATATATATATATATATATATATATATATATATATATATATATATATATAGTTTCATTTATATTCAGATAAAGGGATTAAATTCTCTCCTTGTGAAATACATATATCTGTGGTTTAGGACTGCAGTGAAAACCATCTCTCAAGATATCAGATGTTTATGCCCAAGGGAATATAGTGAAATTAATGATAATGTTGGGAATGGAAATTCTGTAGTTATGCCATTTCTGCTTTTCCTTATCACTTTTATTATTCATAAGTATGATTTGAATAAGAAAAAGAAAAGAAAAATTTTAGCTGTGCCAGAGCACTTAGTGTATTTAGAGCTCCAAAGTAGTTTGTACATTATATACTTAAACTGTGGTAGGTATTGCTCTAAGCTTTTGACATCTTTGTAAAATGGTTCTGAGGAAAGCTTCACAGGTTTCTTTTGTCATGCAGCTATTACACTGGAAATGATGAATAATAGCATATAACTATGGGTTTATTTCAAGGTGAAATGTTTCCCCCTGATGATTCATTTATATAAGTTACCATACACACAGAGACAGACACACGGACACAAATATATATATATATATATATATATATATATATATATATATATATATATATATATATATATATATATATATATCCCTGGGGATAGGGGATGAAGAATACTTCCCACGTATTCCCTGCGTGTCGTAGAAGGCGACTAAAAGGGGAGGGAGCAGGAGGCTGGAAATCCTCCCCTCTCGTTTTTTTTTTTCTTTTTTTTAATATTCCAAAAGAAGGAACAGAGGGGGGCCAGGTGAGGATATTCCACAAAGGCCCAGTCCTCTGTTCTTAACGCTACCTCGCTAATGCGGGAAATGGCGGATAGTTTAAAAGAAAGAAAGAGAAATATATATATATATATATATATATATATATATATATATATATATATATATATATATATATATATATATAGAGAGAGAGAGAGAGAGAGAGAGAGAGAGAGAGAGCTTGATGCAAGGAAGTGCAGTAGAAGTGACTAACAATAAAGTTGTGTACACCAGCTGGTGATCTTGTTGGTTGACGAATGTAACACACCTCCTGGCCCCCACCACCTGCCTCTCTCTCTCTCTCTCTCTCTCTCTGTATCTGCATGTGTGTGTGTGTGTGTGTGTGTGTGTGTGTGTGTGTGTGTGTGTGTGTGTGTGTTTGTCTGTCTTTCTGTCTGTCTCTTTGTAATTACCAGTTAGTTAAAGCATATAGTTATTTTATCTGTTTTCAGAATATGAGTGGTTCAGGCACACACACACACACACACACACACACACACACACACACACACACACACACACACACACGATGTTATTCCATAATAAATCTCAAAAGCTGTGAGTTGTGTTATTGCCACCAGTTGTGAGTTGTGTTATTGCCACCAGTTGTGAGTTGTGTTGTTGCCAGCAGTTGTGAGTTGTGTTATTGCCACCAGTTGTGAGTTGTGTTATTACCACCATTTGTGAGTTGTGTTATTGCCAGCAGTTGTGAGTTGTGTTATTGCCAGCAGTTGTGAGTTGTGTTATTGCCACCAGTTGTGAGTTGTGTTGTTGCCAGCAGTTGTGAGTTGTGTTGTTGCCAGCAGTTGTGAGTTGTGTTATTGCCACCAGTTGTGAGTTGTGTTATTGCCAGCAGTTGTGAGTTGTGTTATTGCCAGCAGTTGTGAGTTGTGTTATTGCCAGCAGTTGTGAGTTGTGTTGTTGCCAGCAGTTGTGAGTTGTGTTATTGCCACCTATTGTGAGTTGTGTTATTGCCACCAGTTGTGAGTTGTGTTATTGCCACCAGTTGTGAGTTGTGTTATTGCCACCAGTTGTGAGTTGTGTTGTTGCCAGCAGTTGTGAGTTGTGTTGTTGCCAGCAGTTGTGAGTTGTGTTATTGCCACCAGTTGTGAGTTGTGTTATTGCCACCAGTTGTGAGTTGTGTTGTTGCCAGCAGTTGAGTTGTGTTGTTGCCAACAGTTGTGAGTTGTATTATTGCCACCAGTTGTGAGTTGTGTTATTGCCAGCAGTTGTGAGTTGTGTTATTGCCACCAGTTGTGAGTTGTGTTATTGCCAGCAGTTGTGAGTTGTGTTATTGCCACCAGTTGTGAGTTGTGTTATTGCCACCAGTTGTGAGTTGTGTTGTTGCCAGCAGTTGTGAGTTGTGTTATTGCCACCAGTTGTGAGTTGTGTTATTGCCACCAGTTGTGAGTTGTGTTATTGCCACCAGTTGTGAGTTGTGTTGTTGCCAGCAGTTGTGAGTTGTGTTGTTGCCAGCAGTTGTGAGTTGTGTTATTGCCACCAGTTGTGAGTTGTGTTATTGCCAGCAGTTGTGAGTTGTGTTATTGCCACCAGTTGTGAGTTGTGTTATTGCCAGCAGTTGTGAGTTGTGTTATTGCCAGCAGTTGTGAGTTGTGTTATTGCCAGCAGTTGTGAGTTGTGTTATTGCCACCAGTTGTGAGTTGTGTTATTGCCACCAGTTGTGAGTTGTGTTGTTGCTAGCAGTTGTGAGTTGTGTTGTTGCCAGCAGTTGTGAGTTGTGTTATTGCCACCAGTTGTGAGTTGTATTATTGCCACCAGTTGTGAGTTGTGTTATTGCCAGCAGTTGTGAGTTGTGTTGTTGCCAGCAGTTGTGAGTTGTGTTGTTGCCAGCAGTTGTGAGTTGTGTTGTTGCCAGCAGTTGTGAGTTGTGTTGTTGCTAGCAGTTGTGAGTTGTGTTGTTGCCAGCAGTTGTGAGTTGTGTTGTTGCCACCAGTTGTGAGTTGTGCTCTGATACACATGTATACCTCTTGTATACATGTATACCTCTTGTATACATGTTTACCTCTTTACGCATTTATACCTCTGGTATACATGTATACCTCTGGTGTCCATGTATACCTCTGGTATACCTGTATACCTCTTGTACACATACCTCTGGTATACATGTATACCTCTGGTATACATGTATACCTCTGATGTCCATGTATACCTCTGGTATACATATATACCTCTGGTATACGTGTATACCTCTGATACACATGTGGGTTCCATACTTACATTCAAGTTTACATATATTATTGCCTTGTTGCATAGTTCCCCCACACAGATCGTAGGCAGGTGTTACCGGGCTCCGCCTGCACGTGGTTACACCGCGAGAGGTGAGTCACCTTCAGCGAGGCTTGTATCATTGTACCTTGACGACAAGGAGTTCAGTCCCGTCCGGGAACTGCATTCTCCAAAACACTCCGTCACTTCCCTGCTACTGATTGTAGCGCAACCTGGAAGTTGTAAAACTCTCCTTAAAAAGGGTTTATAGAATAATAATGATAATGATTAACTATTATTATTATTATGTTATTATTATTTTCATTATTATTATTATTATTATTATTATTATTATTATTATTATTATTATTATTATTATCATTATTGTTGTTATTATTATTATTATTATTATTATTATTATTATTATTATTATTATTGTAATTATTATTACTATTATTATTATTGTAATTATTATTACTATTATTATTATTATTATTATTATTATTATTATTATTATTATTATTATTATTATCAATAATATTTTCAGTTATGAACCCGTATGGTGTGTTCCTATTGGTCAACAATACGTACAGTTATGAACCTGTGTTCCTATTGGTCAATAATACGTACAGTTATGAACCTGTGTTCCTATTGGTCAACAATACGCACAGTTATGAACCTGTGTTCCTATTGGTCAATAATACGTACAGTTATGAACCTGTGTTCCTATTGGTCAACAATACGCACAGTTATGAAACTGTGTTCCTATTGGTCAATAATACGTACAGTTATGAACCTGTGTTCCTATTGGTCAATAATGCGTACAGTTATGAACCCGTGTTCCTATTGGTCAATAATGCGTACAGTTATGAACCCGTGTTTCTATTGGTCAATAATACGTACAGTTATGAACCCGTGTTCCTATTGGTCAATAATACGTACAGTTTAAACAGTGTTGCCATCGTATGTGTCACATGATATTATGTTATGTGTTGATAACATGAGAGATGAGAGCATGATGATCGGTGGTCTGGTGTGCCTGGCTTACCTGTCCTTCCTCTTCCACTATGGTCGTCCACTTCCCCTCCTGCTGGTGGTCACATGAGCCAGCCTGGCTCGTCTCCTGCCACCACCTCCTACATCCTTCCCTACACTGGGTCCTGCCACCACCTCCTACATCCTTCCCTACACTGGGTCCTGCCACCATCTCCTACATCCTTCCCTACACTGGGTCCTGCCACCACCTCCTACATCCTTCCCTACACTGGGTCCTGCCACCATCTCCTACATCCTTCCCTACAGTGGGTCCTGCCACCACCTCCTACATCCTTCCCTACACTGGGTCCTGCCACCACCTCCTACATCCTTCCCTACTCTGGGTCCTGCCACCATCTCCTACATCCTTCCCTACACTGGGTCCTGCCACCACCTCCTACATCCTTCCTTACACTGGGTCCTGCCACCATCTCCTACATCCTTCCCTACAATGGGTCCTGCCACCACCTCCTACATCCTTCCCTACACTGGGTCCTGCCACCACCTCCTACATCCTTCCCTACACTGGGTCCTGCCACCACCTCCTACATCCTTCCCTACACTGGGTCCTGCCACCACCTCCTACATCCTTCCCTACAGTGGGTCCTGCCACCACCTCCTACATCCTTCCCTACAGTGGGTCCTGCCACCACCTCCTACATCCTTCCCTACACTGGGTCCTGCCACCATCTCCTACATCCTTCCCTACAGTGGGTCCTGCCACCACCTCCTACATCCTTCCCTACACTGGGTCCTGCCACCACCTCCTACATCCTTCCCTACACTGGGTCCTGCCACCACCTCCTACATCCTTCCCTACAGTGGGTCCTGCCACCACCTCCTACATCCTTCCCTACACTGGGTCCTGCCACCACCTCCTACATCCTTCCCTACACTACAGTGGGTCACAAGATTATGTATTCCATTACTGTCTCCCATCAGTATCTCCCATCACTATCTACCATCAGTATCTACCATCAGTATCTACCATCAGTATCTACCATCAGTGTCTCCCATCATTGTCTCCCATCATTGTCTTCCATCAGTGTCTCCCATCAGTGTTTACCATCATTGTCTCCCATTAGTGTCTCACATCAGTGTCTCCCATCAGTATCTACCATCAGTCTCCCATCCATGTCTCTCATCAATGTCTCCCATCAGTATCTGCCACCAGTCTGTCTCATCAGTGTCTCCCATCAATGTCTCCCATCAGTATCTCCCATTAGTCTCCCATTAGTGTCTCCCATCATTGTCTCCTATCGGTATCTACCATCAGTGTCTCCTATCCGTCTCTCCCATTATTGTCTCCCATCAGTGTCTCCTATGAGTATCTACCATCAGTATCTCCCATCAGCATTTCCGGTTATTGTCTCCCATCACTGTTTGCTATCAGTGTCTCCATCAGTGTCTCCCATCAGCGTCTCCCATCAGTATCTACCATCAGTGTCTCCCATCAGTGTCTCCCATCAGTCTCTCCTATCAGCACATACCATCAGGATCTCCCGTCAGTGTCTCCAATCAGTATCTACCATCTGTGTCTCCCATCAATGTCTCCCATCAGAATCTACCATCAGTGTCTCCCATCAGCATTTCTCGTTATTGTCTCCCATTAGTGTTTGCTATCAGTGTCTCCATCAGTGTCTCCTATCAGTATCTACCATTAAGTGTCTCCCATTAGTCTCTCCCATGAGTGTCTCCCATCGGTGTCTACCATCAGTGTCTCCCATCAGTATCTACCATCAGTGTCTCCTATCAGTATCTTCCATCAGTATCTCCCATCAGTATCTCCCATCAGTGTCTCCTATCAGTATTTACCATCAGTGTCTCCCATTAGTATCTCCTATCAGTATCTACCATCAGAGTCTCCCATCAGTATCTCCCATCAGTGTCTCCTATCAGTATTTACCATCAGTGTCTCCCATTAGTATCTCCTATCAGTATCTACCATCAGAGTCTCCCATCAGTATCTCCCATTAGTATCTCCTATCAGTATCTACCATCAGTGTCTCCTATCAGTACATACCATCAGTGTCTCCTATTGGTATCAACCATCAGTATCTCCCATCAGTGTCTCCCATCAGTGTCTCCTACCAGTATCTACCATCAGTATCTCCCATCAGTATCTCCCATCAGTGTCTCCTATCAGTATTTACCATCAGTGTCTCCCATTAGTATCTCCTATCAGTATCTACCATCAGAGTCTCCCATCAGTATCTCCCATTAGTATCTCCTATCAGTATCTACCATCAGTGTCTCCTATCAGTACATACCATCAGTGTCTCCTATTGGTATCAACCATCAGTATCTCCCATCAGTGTCTCCCATCAGTGTCTCCTACCAGTATCTACCATCAGTGTCTCCCATTCGTGTCTCCTATTAAAATCTACCATCAGTGTCTCCTATCAGTACATACCATCAGTGTCTCCTATTGGTATCAACCATCAGTATCTCCCATCAGTGTCTCCTACCAGTATCTACCATCAGTGTCTCCCATTCGTGTCTCCTATTAAAATCTACCATCAGTGTCTCCTATCAGTACATACCATCAGTGTCTCCTATTGGTATCAACCATCAGTATCTCCCATCAGTGTCTCCTACCAGTATCTACCATCAGTGTCTCCCATTCGTGTCTCCTATTAAAATCTACCATCAGTGTCTCCCATTAGTGTCTCCTATTAGTATCTACCATCAGTGTCTACCGTCATGTCTACCATGAGTTTTATATTGTGAGTAGAAAGATCGCCCACCTCCCTTGGTGGGTCATGAACACGTGCCCAGAACACGAGAGTTCACGAAACCCATTCCAGCAACACTCCCACCAGTGACGTCATCACCTGATGAAGAACATCCCACCCCCTAATACTGTTATCATCGTCCATGATGAAGAACATTCCCTAACACTGTTACCATCTTCTATGTTGAAGAACATTCCCTAACACTGTTATCATTTTCTATGATGAAGAACATTCCCTAACACTTATCATCTGTGATGAAGAACATTCCCTAACACTGTTATCATCTTCTATGATGAAGAACATTCCTCTAACACTGTTATCATCTTCTATGATGAAGAACATTCCCCTAACACTTATCATCTATGATGAAGAACATTCCCTAACACTGTTATCATCTATGATGAAGATCATTCCCTAACACTGTTATCATCTATGATGAAGAACATTCCCCTAACACTGTTATCATCTTCTATGATGAAGAACATTCCCCTAACACTTATCATCTATGATGAAGAACATTCCCCTAACACTTATCATCTATGATGAAGAACATTCCCTAACACTGTTATCATCTTCTATGATGAAGAACATTCCTCTAACACTGTTATCATCTTCTATGATGAAGAACATTCCCCTAACACTTATCATCTATGATGAAGAACATTCCCTAACACTGTTATCATCTATGATGAAGATCATTCCCTAACACTGTTATCATCTATGATGAAGAACATTCCCCTAACACTGTTATCATCTTCTATGATGAAGAACATTCCCCTAACACTTATCATCTATGATGAAGATCATTCCCTAACACTGTTATCATCTATGATGAAGAACATTCCCTAACACTGTTATCATCTTCTATGATGAAGAACATTCCCTAACACTTATCATCGTACATGATGATGAACATTCCCCTAACACTGTTATCATCTATGATGAAGAACATTCTCTAACACTGTTATCATCTATGATGAAGAACATTCCCCTAACACTGTTATCATCTATGATGAAGAACATTCCCCTAACACTGTTATCATCTATGATGAAGAACATTCCCCTAACACTGTTATCATCTATGATGAAGATCATTCCCTAACACTGTTATCATCTTCCATGATGAAGAACATTCCCTAACACTGTTATCATCTTCCATGATGAAGAACATTCCCCTAACACTGTTATCATCTTCCATGATGAAGAACATTCCCTAACACTGTTATCATCTTCCATGATGAAGAACATTCCCTAACACTGTTATCATCTTCCATGATGAAGAACATTCCCTAACACTGTTATCTTCCATGATGAAGAACATTCCCTAACACTGTTATCATCTTCCATGATGAAGAACATTCCCCTAACACTGTTATCATCTTCCATGATGAAGAACATTCCCTAACACTTATCATCGTACATGATGATGAACATTCTCTAACACTGTTATCATCTTCCATGATGAAGAACATTCCCCTAACACTGTTATCATCTTCTCTGATGAAGAACATTCCCCTAACACTGTTATCATCTATGATGAAGAACATTCCCCTAACACTGTTATCATCTATGATGAAGAACATTCCCCTAACACTGTTTCATGTATGATGAACATTCCCCTAACACTGTTATCATCTATGATGATCATTCCCTAACAATGTTATCATCTATGATGAAGAACATTCCCTAACACTGTTATCATCTATGATGAAGAACATTCCCTACCACTGTTATCTTCTATGATGAAGAACATTCCCTAACACTGTTATCATCTATGATGAAGATCATTCCCTAACACTGTTATCATCTATGATGAAGAACATTCCCTACCACTGTTATCTTCTATGATGAAGAACATTACCTAACACTGTTATCATCTATGATGAAGAACATTCCCCTAACACTGTTATCATTTATGATGATCATTCCCTAACACTGTTATCATCTATGATGAAGAACATTCCCTACCACTGTTATCTTCTATGATGAAGAACATTCCCTAACACTGTTATCATCTATGATGAAGAACATTCCCCTAACACTGTTATCATCTATGATGAAGAACATTCCCCTAACACTGTTATCATCTTCCATGATGAAGAACATTCCCCTAACACTGTTATCATCTTCCATGATGAAGAACATTCCCTAACACTGTTATCATCTTCCATGATGAAGAACATTCCCTAACACTGTTATCATCTTCCATGATGAAGAACATTCCCTAACACTGTTATCATCTTCCATGATGAAGAACATTCCCTAACACTGTTATCATCTTCCATGATGAAGAACATTCCCCTATCACTGTTATCATCTATGATGATCATTCCCTAACACTGTTATCATCTATGATGAAGAACATTCCCTACCACTGTTATCTTCTATGATGAAGAACATTCCCTAACACTGTTATCATCTATGATGAAGAACATTCTCCTAACACTGTTATGATCTATGATGAACATTCCCTAACACTGTTATCATCTATGATGAAGAACATTCCCTAACACTGTTATTATCTTCTTTGATGAAGAACATTACCTAACACTGTTATCATCTATGATGATGAACATTCCCCTAACACTGTTATCATCTTCTATGATGAAGAACATTCCCTAACACTGTTATCATCTATGATGAAGAACATTCCCCTAACACTGTTATCATCTATGATGAAGAACATTCCCCTAACACTTATCATCTATGATGAAGAACATTCCCTAACACTGTTATCATCTATGATGAAGAACATTCCCCTAACACTTATCATCTATGATGAAGAACATCCCACCCCCTAACACTGTTATCATCTATGATGAAGAACATCCCACCCCCTAACACTGTTATCTTCTATGATGAAGAACATCCCACCCCCTAACACTGTTATCATCTATGATGAAGAACATCCCACCCCCTAACACTGTTATCTTCTATGATGAAGAACATCCCACCCCCTAACACTGTTATCATCGTCCATGATGAAGAACATTCCCCTAACACTGTTATCATCTTCCATGATGAAGAACATTCCCCTAACACTGTTATCATCTTCCATGATGAAGAACATTCCCCTAACACTGTTATCATCGTCCATGATGAAGAACATTCCCCTAACACTGTTATCATCGTCCATGATGAAGAACATTCCCCTAACACTGTTATCATCTTCCATGATGAAGAACATTCCCTAACACTGTTATCATCTTCCATGATGAAGAACATTCCCCTAACACTGTTATCATCTTACATGATGAAGAACATGTTACCCCTTAACCATTGTTTATCCTCCATCATTCATAACATTACCTAGATTTTTATCATCATTTCCATGTTGTTATGTTGATATTTTCATTTTGAGTAATAACGTATTATGTTGTTATTGTTCAGGTGTTCATACATGTGTACACAGTGCGTTGCTCCTGTACAATAATGGTGTCTCATCACAGTCTATCAGGTTAAATGTAAACAACCATTTCGTCTTGATCCTGTCTGCCCAGCGCTACAATATCTTCATCATGGTCCTGTAATGGTCAAATATTTAAATGAATTGTTTCTTACTTTCCACAACTTTCTGGTGATGTACACCAGTCTGTTGCTCGTGGGAACATCCTTTGTACAGTGGAACACCATCTGAGCATTTCTCAGTGTTCTGGAACCACTATGTACAGTGGAACACCACCTGTACTTTTCAGTGCTCTGGAACCACTGTGTACAGTGGAACACCACCTGTACTTTTCTCAGCGCTCTGGAACACCACTGTGTACAGTGGAACACCACCTGTACTGTTCTCAGTGTTCTGGAACCACTGTGTACAGTGGAACACTACCTGTACTTTTCTCAGTGCTCTGGAACCACTGTGTACAGAGGAACACCACCTGTACTTTTCTCAGTGTTCTGGAACCACTGTGTACAGTGGAACACCACCTGTACTTTACTCAGTGCTCTGGAACCAGTGTACAATGGAACACCACCTGTACTTTTCTCAGTGCTCTGGAACACCACTGTGTACAGTGGAACACCACCTGTACTTTTCTCGGTGTTTTGGAACCACTGTGTACAGTGGAACACCACATGTACTTTTCTCAGTGCTCTGGAACCACTGTGTACAGTGGAACACCACCTGTACTTTACTCAGTGCTCTGGAACCAGTGTACAGTGGAACACCACCTGTACTTTTCTCAGTGTTCTGGAACCATTGTGTACAGTGGAACACCGCCTGTACTTTTCTCAGTGCTCTTGAACATCACTGTGTACAGTGGAACACCACATGTACTTTTCTCAGTGTTCTGGAACCACTGTGTACAGTGGAACACCACATGTACTTTTCTCAGTGTTCTGGAACCACTGTGTACAGTGGAACACATCTGTACTTTTCTCAGTGCTCTGGAACCACTGTTTGCAGTGGAACACCACCTGTACTTTTCTCAGCGCTCTGGAACCACTGTGTACAGTGGAACACATCTGTACTTCTCTCAGCGCTCTGGAACCACTATGTACAGTGGAACACTACCTGTACTTTTCTGTGTTCTGGAACCACTATGTACAGTGGAACACCACCTGTACTTTTCTCAGCGCTCTGGAACCACTATGTACAGTGGAACACCACCTGTACTTTTCTCAGTGTTCTGGAACCACTATGTACAGTGGAACACCACCTGTACTTTTCTCAGTGTTCTGGAACCACTGTGTACAGTGGAACACCACCTGTACTTTTCTCAGTGTTCTGGAACCACTATGTACAGTGGAACACCACCTGTACTTCTCTCAGTGTTCTGGAACCACTGTGTACAGTGGAACACCACCTGTACTTTTCTCAGTGTTCTGGAACCACTGTGTACAGTGGAACACCACCTGTACTTTTCTCAGTGTTCTGGAACCACTGTGTACAGTGGAACACCACCTGTACTTTTCTCAGTGTTCTGGAACCACTGTGTACAGTGGAACACCACCTGTGTTCTAGAATGACCAGCGTTGCCGTCGTCAGTGATGTGAACACGATGTATGATGGCTGACGACCCCCCCCCCCTTCCTCACCTCGCTCACCACTAGTGTTATCTGAACAATTTGATGATGACATCATCACCAGCACCAGGCTGGTCCAACCATCGTTCATCGTCAGTAACGACCACTGGGAGAGGCTCTGTAACTATTAACCTTTCATCACTTCAGCCATAACTGCTCGTCAGGTTAACCCACACATCTTCCTCACCAGCAGCAGTGTCACTAACCAGGGATGTCGTCCCTCACATGACACATTATGGCGGTATCTCAAGTCTTACAAGTTGTCTTGATGTCTACGTATACATGTCTAGCTCAGCCATACCTTCCGTGAGCCAGTAGGATCATACTCACCTTCATAACTCGTCTCTTTCTCTCCTTATGGCCATCCTCAGATCTCCTGGTAAACCATGTTCTTCCTACTGACGCTTGATGGGTCATCTACACAGCTCTGTGTGGCCTACACTGCTGACTACCCACCTTGTGTGTGTGTGTGTGTGTGTGTGTGTGTGTGTGTGTGTGTGTGTGTGTGTGTAATAACCCCCCTCCCCCTTTCCTCGGGAACCACTACCTCCCCAGGACTCTCCTCCTCCTGGAGGAGGCTCCACATCCCCAGGATCCTGATTCTACCCCAGGAGACACCACCTCTCCAGCACCCTCCTCCTCCTCCTCCTCCCAGGAGCGATCACGAGGAAGCAATAATTGTTATCACACTTCCGTCGTAAACTGGGCCCGTGTGGCAGATGACTAAGAGGGAAACAGGTTAATTAACGTCATGGAAGACTGCCCTCTCGCTCAGCTGGTGCGTGACGCACCGAGAGACGGTCATATACTAGTGTCCACACACAGCCTCTTGATCACACCCTCAGATTCACCGTAAAACTTTTGGTTCGTTTTGTAAGAAATCAACATGAACTCCACATGATTGTAGCCAGTTATAGATAAGATAACCTTGATTGATTGCGACAAGAGTCTGGGAAAGTTAATTAGATAAGACTATTACTCGTGGTTGTGGAGAAGATAAGACTATTACTCGTGGTTGTGGAGAAGACGTGATAAAACTATTACTCGTGGTTGTGGAGAAGACGTGGAGAAATGACGTGAATAAAACACTTTCAAGAATTACCCTCCGTAGCACGGTGTTAGGAGGAGGAGGAGGGAGCCAGCTGTGAGGGGACATGTGGCAGGAACCAGCTGGCATGAATGAAAATGATTGACTTCAACATGTGGGGGACTGACGGGGTATCAGGTCAAGATGTTGACCATGAAAGGTATACAAGATCATGTAGAGACTAGGAAGAAGATCACAACATGTAAGATAATGTTTGTAATAAGATAGTCTCATTGTTACCGTGAACAGCAAGATAGTCAATGGTATTATCGTCCTGTTTTCAGTGATAATGATACATTAACTATTAATAATATGATAAATAGATTCATTTGTAAAAGATTTCGAATGTGTTTACTGTCGAAAATTTATGATATACAACAAATACAGACTGCGTCTCTGGCCATCGAAAAAATTGGACATTATTGATACTGAACTTCACAAAGTATATATATATATATATATATATATATATATATATATATATATATATATATATATATATATATATATATATGTATATATATATAGGTGAAAAAGAAGGCAAGTGAGAGTTGGGGTGAGAGAGTATCATTAAATTTTAGGGAGAATAAAAAGATGGGTTGGAAGGAGGTAAGTAAAGTGCGTAAGACAAGGGAACAAATGGGAACTTCAGTGAAGGGGGCTAATGGGGAGGTGATAACAAGTAGTGGTGATGTGAGGAGGAGATTGAGTGAGTATTTTGAAGGTTTGTTGAATGTGTTTGATGATAGAGTGGCAGATATAGGGTGTTTTGGTCGAGGTGGTGTGCAAAGTGAGTGGGTTAGGGAGAATTATTTGGTAAACAGGGAAGAGGTAGTAAAAGGTTTGCGAAAGATGAAAGCCGACAAGGCAGCGGGTTTGGATGGTATTGCTGGGGAATTTATTAAAAAACGGTTGACTGTATTGTTGACTGATTGGTAAGGTTATTTAATGCATGTATGAATCATGGTGAGGTGCCTGAGGATTGGCGGAATGCGTGCATAGTGCCACTGTACAAAGGCAAAGGGGATTAGAGTGAGTGCTCAAATTACAGAGGTATAAGTTTGTTGAGTATTCCTGGGAAATTATATGGGAGGGTATTGATTGAGAGGGTGAAGGCATGTACAGAGCATCAGATTGGGGAAGAGCAGTGTGGTTTCAGAAGTGGTAGAGGATGTGTGGATCAGGTGTTTGCTTTGAAGAATGTATGTGAGAAATACTGAGAAAAGCAAATGGATTTGTATGTAGCATTTATGAATCTGGAGAAGGCATATGATAGAGTTGATAGAGATGCTCTGTGGAAGGTATTAAGAATATATGGTGTGGGAGGCTAGTTGTTAGAAGCAGTGAAAAGTTTTTTATCGAGGATGTAAGGCATGTGTACGTGTAGGAAGAGAGGAAAGTGATTGGTTCTCAGTAAATGTAGGTTTGCGGCAGGGGTGTGTGATGTCTCCATGGTTGTTTAATTTGTTTATGGATGGGGTTGTTAGGGAGGTGAATGCAAGAGTTTTGGAAAGAGGGGCAAGTATGAAGTCTGTTGGGGATGAGAGAGCTTAGGAAGTGAGTCAGTTGTTGTTCGCTGATGATACAGCGCTGTTGGCTGCTTCATGTGAGAAACTGCAGAAGCTGGTGACTGAGTTTGGTAAAGTGTGTGAAAGAAGAAGGTTAAGAGTAAATGTGAATAAGAGCAAGTGACCTTCACCAGATCAGAGTAGATTTCCATCTTTTTTTCCACCATCATAAACTGTCTTCACTTGTTCCGTTGACTCTCTCGTCCTTGTGATGATAACCTCTCAATATCTTCCATTGCGCTCTTCCTTGCTTCATCACCACTCCTGGAAGCCAGAACAGAAGTCATGGCTTCATCCAATGTTCATGTTCATCCAATGTTGTGTTAATTGTTTGTGTTTTGTAGTCTCTTCTTTGTGTTCTGGTTGGTTCGTCGTCTTCATTTACCTTGGTGCTCAGCTGAGTGAGCACTTCACATAGTCTGGCAACTGATGATCAGTGATGTGAGAAGAGGAAAAGAATTTACTTGTATATCTTGGGTCAAGATATGTTGCCACTCTGTACAAATCTTCACTTTAATACCAGGAACATCTTTTTTCATCATCACCTCGCATTGTTTACCTCATGATGTTCACCACCTGTATTGCATTTTTAACTTGAGGTGACTCAATCTTTGAATGGATATCTGGTTCAGAGCCTGAAACTGAGGTATTAGTGACTGCAGAAACTTTTGATGTGCTTGGCTGAAGAATAGTTTTCAAGGAAACTACAAGAGGTATCACATCACTCAATCTCTTTGTGATATCTTCATAAGGTTCGAGAGCTTCTGCACATTTGGACAATAGTGACCATTCAGTGGTGCTGAGGTGCTTTATCTTGGAGTTGGTAGCAGTATGCAACCATAGTGACTCCTTTGATTTTAGCGTTCTTTTCAGCACGTACAAGGTGATGTTCCACCTTGTGTGTGTGTATCATGGACGACACACAGCTTGGATTCTTGCAGTCTGTCCTGAATCATTTTTTAGTTCATCTTGTGCCATGGTTGAGTGACGAAAGTGAGTAGCAATCCTGAGACATTTCTTGATTATATTGTCTATTTCATCCTGTGATGATGATCAAGTTTCAACAACTTGTATTTTATGCACAGGACAATCCAAATTATTTACACCTGACAGGAATAGAGCTCTTTTCATATTTGCTCCAGCATCACGCAAGACACAGTCCACATTTAAACCAGACATGTTCCACTTCATCAAGAAATCATCAAACTTTTTAGAAATATACTCTCCTGTGTGCCGTTCAGCACCTAACACAAAGTTTATTAAGTCCATAGTGATAACATGTGTACTTATACTCATCAGTGTAACACCTGCTAAGGTATCTGACCACACGTTACTTGTGGAGGAAATCTTGCTCTCCTGCTTCACTACATCAGTGAATCCTTTTATTTCATTGAACACAGACTCATACATGTCATTGCATATCAGTGAGGAATAAAAGTTTCGCTGCTTCAGCCATCAGTCTCATGAATCCTATGTCCTCATCATGGCTGATGGATAGATCATCCATTACTAACATTCTCGCTACTTATACAGTTATTTTGATAAAGTTAGAAGCATCACACAGCTTTCCACTCTGAAATTAATCTTCAACATTGCTTAATGTCTGACTTCACTTTCTGCAAAGGAGTTTTTTTCTGTCTTTAGTTTTTCGTCTAACTTCTTTCTTTATTCTGCTTCTAACTCTTCAAACTGTTCTTTGTGCAAGATAGTAACAGGGAAATAGCTATTCTGATCATCAGAATATTGCACGAATCAGTGAAGGAAGGAGAGAGATAATGTCTTGTATTGCCGCCCACTTTGCCTCACGTCGGTTTCCGGTAAAACGTCAGAAACATTCATTCAAAACAAAGTGTTTCCTAGAATGAATTATTAACCAACCTTTAACGTGGTCTCCGTCATCAAAGATCATGTTTAACGAATGTGATCGAATGATTTCGACATCTGTATGACCAGGTTGGGGCTCCAGGATGTGATGTTACGTACCTGGACGATCGTCAGTCTGCGACATACCTCACGCCTGGGTAGTGACCGAGCGGACTGGTCCTCAGGAAGGAAGGCGTGAGTGGTGTGAGGTAGGGAAGCATCTGTCTGGCTTGCTCGGGTCTACATCGCTGACACAGGGACGAGACCCGCCTGGAACATCACGAACGTTGCCGTCGACACGAAATGACGAGACATGACCATCACAGAGGAAGATTGTGAGGCACCCACCACCATCCCCCAGCACCTTCCTCCTCCTCACCATGAACCACGTACATCCCCAGCAACTTCTTACTTCCCACGAACCAACATCTCCCCCAGCGCCCTCTTACTTCCCACGAACCAACACCTCCCCCAGCGCCCTCTTACTTCTCACGAACCAACACCTCCCCCAGCGCCCTCTTACTCCCCACGAACCAACACCTCCCCCAGCGCCCTCTTACTCCCCACGAACCAACACCTCCACCAGCACCCTCTTACTTCCCAGGAGCCACAACCATCCTTAGCACCCCTCTTTCTTCCTGGGAGCCACCACTCAGCAGCTACACCATCCTCTTCCCCTAGGAGCCAGCACCAAACCCACCTCTCCTCCAAGTATCCCACTTCTCCCCCAGCATCATGCTTATCTTCCTCCCAGCAGCCTCCCCTCCAGCAGCCTCCCCCTCCAGCAGCCTCCTCCTCCAGCAGCCTCCTCCTCCAGCAGCCTCCCCCTCCACCAGCCTCCTCCTCCAGCAGCCTCCCTTCCAGCAGCCTCCTCCTCCAGCAGCCTCCTCCTCCAGCAGCCTCCCCTCCAGCAGCCTCCTCCTCCAGCAGCCTCCCCCTCCAGCAGCCTCCTCCTCCCAGCAGCCTCCTCCTCCAGCAGCCTCCTCCTCCAGCAGCCTCCCCCTCCCAGCAGCCTCCTCCTCCCAGCAGCCTCCTCCTCCAGCAGCCTCCTCCTCCAGCAGCCTCCTCCTCCAGCAGCCTCCCCTCCAGCAGCCTCCCCCTCCAGCAGCCTCCTCCTCCCAGCAGCCTCCTCCTCCAGCAGCCTCCTCCTCAAGCAGCATCCCTCTCCAGCAGCCTCCTCCTCCAGCAGCCTCCTCCTCCAGCAGCCTCCCCCTCCAGCAGCCTCCTCCTCCCAGCAGCCTCCTTCTCCAGCAGCCTCCCCCTCCAGCAGCCTCCTCCTCCAGCAGCCTCCCCCTCCAGCAGCCTCCTCCTCCAGCAGCCTCCTCCTCCAGCAGCCTCCTTCTCCAGCAGCCTCCTTCTCCAGCAGCCTCCTCCTCCAGCAGCCTCCTCCTCCCAGCAGCCTCCTTCTCCAGCAGCCTCCCCCTCCAGCAGCCTCCTCCTCCCAGCAGCCTCCTCCTCCAGCAGCCTCCCCTCCAGCAGCCTCCTCCTCCAGCAGCCTCCTCCTCCAGCAGCCTCCTCCTCCAGCAGCCTCCTCCTCCAGCAGCCTCCCCTCCAGCAGCCTCCTCCTCCAGCAGCCTCCTCCTCCAGCAGCCTCCTCCTCCAGCAGCCTCCCCTCCAGCAGCCTCCTCCTCCAGCAGCCTCCTCCTCCAGCAGCCTCCTCCTCCAGCAGCCTCCCCTCCAGCAGCCTCCCCTCCAGCAGCCTCCCCTCCAGCAGCCTCCTCCTCCAGCAGCCTCCTCCTCCCAGAAGCCTCCTCCTCCAGCAGCCTCCCCTCCAGCAGCCTCCTCCTCCAGCAGCCTCCCCCTCCAGCAGCCTCCTCCTCCCAGCAGCCTCCTCCTCCAGCAGCCTCCTCCTAAAGCAGCATCCCTCTCCAGCAGCCTCCCCTCCAGCAGCCTCCTCCTCCCAGCAGCCTCCTCCTCCAGCAGCCTCCCCTCCAGCAGCCTCCTCCTCCAGCAGCCTCCCCTCCAGCAGCCTCCTCCTGCAGCAGCCTCCCCTCCAGCAGCCTCCTCCTCCAGCAGCCTCCCCCTCCAGCAGCCTCCCCCTCCAGCAGCCTCCTCCTCAAGCAGCATCCCTCTCCAGCAGCCTCCTCCTCCAGCAGCCTCCTCCTCCAGCAGCCTCCTCCTCCAGCAGCCTCCTCCTCCAGCAGCCTCCTCCTCCAGCAGCCTCCTCCTCCAGCAGCCTCCTCCTCCAGCAGCCTCCCCCTCCAGCAACCTCCTCCTCAAGCAGCATCCCTCTCCAGCAGCCTCCTCCTCCCGCAGCCTCTTCCTCCAGCAGCCTCCCCTCCAGCAGCCTCCTCCTCCCGCAGCCTCTTCCTCCAGCAGCCTCCTCCTCCACACTGCTGTATGATTCCCACAATCTACCTCCACGACAGATGGAGCCACACTGACCAAAGGTACCAGTACCAAGTTACAGGGAGGCAGGTTATCAGTACATGTATAACACGACTTTGTATACCACGACCATGTATACTACGGCTATGTATACTACGACCATGTATACCATGACTATGTATAGTACGACTGTGTATACCACGACCATGTATACTACGACTATGTATACCACGACTATGTATACCACGACCATGTATACCACGACTATGTATACCACGACCATGTATACCACGACTATGTACACCACGACTATGTATACCACGACCATTTATATTACGACTATGTATACCACGACTGTGTATACCACGACCATGTATATTACGACTATGTATACCACGACTATGTATACCACAACTATGTATACCACGACTGTGTATACCACGACCATGTATATTACGACTATGTATACCACGACTATGTATACCACGACTATGTATACCACGACTGTGTATACCACGACTGTGTATACCACGACTGTGTATACCACGACTATGTATACCACGACTGTCTATACCACGACCATGTATACTACGACTACAGAGTGTTAATTATAGTGAACATCACCTATCGTGTGGTCAGTCCTGACTGGTTGGTGACTTGTACTTCATATTTTGTCATCAAGACCCAGGCAGCAGCAGCAGGTAACCACAGGTCTGCCCAGGTGTCCGTCAAGACCCAGGCAGCAGCAGCAGGTAACCACAGGTCTGCCCAGGTGTCCGTCAAGACCCAGGCAGCAGTAGCAGGTAACCACAGGTCTGCCCAGGTGTCCGTCAAGACCCAGGCAGCAGCAGCAGGTAACCACAGGTCTGCCCAGGTGTCCGTCAAGACCCAGGCAGCAGCAGCAGGTAACCACAGGTCTGCCCAGGTGTCCGTCAAGACCCAGGCAGCAGCAGTAGCAGGTAACCACAGGTCTGCCCAGGTGTCCGCCACCTGGACGTGCTTCAGTTTGTCTTACCTTCCTGCAAGGTTGTCATGTTAGTAACTCTTTATATGACATGCGATGTTCCCTCACAGTTACTAACCTGCCACCTGCTGGGTAGGGAGGAGGCTGCCAGCTGGTGTGCACCTCCTCCCCAGCAGCAGCTGGTGTGCACCTCCTCCCCAGCACCAGCTGGTGTGCACCTCCTCCCCAGCAGCAGCTGGTGTGCACCTCCTCCCCAGCAGCAGCTGGTGAGCACCTCCTCCCCAGCACCAGCTGGTGTGCACCGCCTCCCCAGCAGCAGCTGGTGTGCACCTCCTCCCCAGCAGCAGCTGGTGTGCACCTCCTCCCCAGCAGCAGCTGGTGTGCACCGCCTCCCCAGCAGCAGCTGGTGAGCACCTCCTCCCCAGCACCAGCTGGTGTGCACCTCCTCCCCAGCAGCAGCTGGTGAGCACCTCCTCCCCAGCAGCAGCTGGTGTGCACCTCCTCCTCAGCAGCAGCTGGTGTGCACCTCCTCCCCAGCAGCAGCTGGTGTGCAGGTGATCTTCTCAGGAGGGCTTGGGAAGCCTTCCGGGGAATTCCATTATTGGCCTGGAACTTGATCAATATTTCTCTGACGTTTTCCAGACACAGTTTCCAGTCACTAAGGTAGACCACAGGTTCCATGACCCACCCACCCACCCACCCACTCGCTCCTCTGGTTCCGTCTGCAGCTCGATCATGAAGACGACCCACACATTCGTCGGTCCGACACTATGTGTAACAAGACCGTCACCTTTAAACCCGACTCTTACTGGTCTGGCCAACGACTAAGCTGTCTTACCCAGGGGTCGTATCGTCGTGCTTGAGGGTCGTACCGTCGTACTCGAGAGTCGCACTGTCGTGTTCGAGGATCGGACCGTCTTGCTCGAGGGTCGTACTGTCGTGTTCGAGGATCGGACCGTCTTACTCAAGGGTCGTACTGTCGTGTTCGAGGATCGGACCGTCTTGCTCAAGGGTCGTACTGTCGTGTTCGAGGGTCGTACCGTCGTACTCGAGAGTCGTACTGTCGTGTTCGAGGATCGGACCGTCTTGCTCGAGGGTCGTACTGTCGTGTTCGAGGGTGGTACCGTCGTGCTCAAGGGTCGTACCGATGTGTTCGAGGGTCGTGCCTTCATACTCGAAAGTCGTACTGTCATAGCAAAGGTGGTACTGTTATTGTGAAGCTTGTGTCTTTGTGGTGGAGGATGGTACCTTGGTAATGGTGGTGGAGGATGGTACCTTCTTGATGGTGGAGGGAATCAACGTGGTGGTGTTTGTGGTGGAGGATGGTACACTCTTGATGGTGGTGGAGGATGGTACCGTGGTAATGGTGGTGGAGGATGGTACCGTGGTGATGGTGGAGGATGGTACCGTCGTGGTGGTGGTGGAGGATGGTACCGTGGTGATGGTGGTGGAGGATGGTACCGTGGTGGTGATGGAGGATGGTACCGTGGTGATGGTGGAGGATGGTACCGTCGTAGTGGTGGTGGAGGATGGTACCGTGGTGATGGTGGTGGAGGATGGTACCGTGGTGGTGATGGAGGATGGTACCGTGGTGATGGTGGAGGATGGTACCGTCGTGGTGGTGGTGGAGGATGGTACCGTGGTGATGGTGGTGGAGGATGGTACCGTGGTGGTGATGGAGGATGGTACCGTGGTGATGGTGGTGGAGGATGGTACCGCTGTGGTGATGGTGGAGGATGGTACCGT
The DNA here is from genome assembly GCF_036320965.1 of Panulirus ornatus. Classification (NCBI taxonomy): domain Eukaryota; kingdom Metazoa; phylum Arthropoda; class Malacostraca; order Decapoda; family Palinuridae; genus Panulirus; species Panulirus ornatus. Next base: position 33,775,732 of record NC_092233.1, read on the forward strand.
GCTGGTGGTGGAGGATGGTACCGTGGTGGTGGTGGTGGAGGATAGTATCATGATGGTGGTGGTGGAGGATGGTACCATGGTGGTGGTGGTGGAGGATGGTACCTTCTTGATGGTGGAGGGAATCAACGTGGTGGTGATGGTGGTGGAGGATGGTACACTCATGATGGTGGTGGAGGATGGTACCGTGGTAATGGTGGTGGAGGATGGTACCGTGGTGGTGGTGGTGGAGGATGGTACCGTGGTGGTGGTGGTGGAGGATGGTACCATGGTGGTGGTGGTGGAGGATGGTACCTTCTTGATGGTGGAGGGAATCAACGTGGTGGTAATGGTGGTGGAGGATGGTACACTCATGATGGTGGTGGAGGATGGTACCGTGCTGGTGGTAATGGAGGAGGTGGTACCGTGGTGGTGGTGGTGGAGGATAGTATCATGATGGTGGTGGTGGAGGATGGTACCATGGTGGTGGTGGTGGAGGATGGTACCGCCGTGATGGTGGTGGAGGATGGTACCGTCGTGGTGGTGGTGGAGGATGGTACCGCCGTGGTGGTGGTGGAGGATGGTACCGCCGTGATGGTGGTGGAGGATGGTACCGCCGTGTTGGTGGTGGAGGATGGTACCGCCGTGTTGGTGGTAGAGGATGGTACCGCCGTGTTGGTGGTGGAGGATGGTACCGCCGTGTTGGTGGTGGAGGATGGTACCGTGGTAATGGTAGAGGATGGTACCGTGGTAATGGTGGTGGAGGATGGTACCGTCGTGGTGGTGGTGGAGGATGGTACCGTCGTGGTGGTGGTGGAGGATGGTACCGTCGTGGTGGTGGTGGAGGATGGTACCGTCGTGGTGGTGGAGGATGGTACCGTCGTGGTGGTGGAGGATGGTACCGTCGTGGTGGTGGTGGAGGATGGTACCGTGGTAATGGTAGAGGATGGTACCGTGGTAATGGTGGTGGAGGATGGTACCGTCGTGGTGGTGGAGGATGGTACCGTCGTGGTGGTGGTGGAGGATGGTACCGTCGTGGTGGTGGTGGAGGATGGTACCGTCGTGGTGGTGGTGGAGGATGGTACCGTCGTGGTGGTGGAGGATGGTACCGTCGTGGTGGTGGTGGAGGATGGTACCGTCGTGGTGGTGGAGGATGGTACCGTCGTGGTGGTGCATTTGGTAATGCTGTATTACAGGTAACAGTATGAGAGTGTAACACAGGTGTCAGGTGTAGCATTACAGGTAACAGTATGAGAGTGTAACACAGGTGTCAGGTGGAGCATTACAGGTAACAGTATGAGAGTGTAACACAGGTGTCAGGTGTAGCATTACAGGTAACAGTATGAGAGTGTAACACAGGTGTCAGGTGTAGCATTACAGGTAACAGTATGAGAGTGTAACAGGTGTCAGGTGGAGCAGGTGCACCTCCCACGTTACGACCATGATTTGTGCTGGGAACGTTAGTAACGGTGTCATCACGGTGACGTTACTTCATTGTAACACGCTCATGTAACAGGGTAAAGGTGTCACGTTGTGACCCGGTATTTGAACATCTTTTGTCACCAGCTGGACGAATTTTCCTCCACTACATCCAGTCTCCAGTAACACCTCACGTTTATATACAGATGACCTACACTGATTTGTATGGGAACAAAGTTATCCATGGTACATGTATAGGTCGACCGCCTCATTAACTTATGTGATAATGAAAATTCTAGATCTATATTTCTCATATATATATATATATATATATATATAATATTATCATTTATTATTATTATTATTGTTATTATTATTATTATTATTATTATTATTATTATTATTATTATTATTATTATTATTATTATCATTATTATACTTTGTCGCTGTCTCCCACGTTAGCGAGGTAGCGGAAGGAAACATACGAAAGAATGGCCCAACCCACACACATACACATGTATACACATACACGTCCACACACGCACATATACATACCTATACAATCAAAGATTTTATCGAGGATGTAAGGCATGTGTACGAGTTGGAAGAGAGGAAAGTGATTGGTTCTCAGTGAATGTAGGTTTGCGGCAGGGGTGCGTGATGTCTCCATGGTTGTTTAATTTGTGTGTGGATGGGGTTGTTAGGGAGGCGAATGCAAGGGTTTTGGAAAGAGGGGCAAGTATGCAGTCTGTTGTGGATGAGAGAGCTTGGGAAGTGAGTCAGTTATTGTTCGCTGATGATACACCGCTGGTGGGTGATTCAGGTGAGAAACTGCAGAAGCTGGTGACCGAGTTTGGTAAAGTGTGAGAAAGAAGATAGCTGAAAGTAAATGTGAGTAAGAGCAAGGTTTATTAGGTACAGTAGAGTTGAGGGACAAGTCAAGTGGGAGGTAAGTTTGAATGGAGAAAAACTGGTGGAAGTGAAGTATTTTAGATATCTGGGAGCGGATTTGGCAGCAGATGGAACCATGGAAGCGGAAGTGAATCATAAGGTGGGGGAGGGGGCGAAAGTTCTGGGAGCGTTGAAAAATGTATGGAAGTCGAGGACGTTATCTTGGAAAGCAAATTTGGATATGTTTGAAGGAATAGTGGTTCCAATAATGTTATATGGTTGTGAGGCGTGGGCTATAGATAGAGTTGTGCGAAGGAGGGTGGATGTGCTGGAAATAAGATGTTTGAGGACAGTATATGGTATGAGGTGGTTTGATCGAGTGAGTAATGAAAGGGTAAGAGAGAGCAGAAGAGGGTGTTTTGAAATGGTTTGGTCACATGGAGAGAATGAGTGAGGAAAGATTGACAAAGAGGATATATGTGTCAGAGGTGGAGGGAACGAGAAGTGCACCTCCTCCCCAGCAGCAGTCTGTTGTGGATGAGAGAGCTTGAGAAGTGAGTCAGTTGTTGTTCGCTGATGATACAGCGGTGGTGGGTGATTCGGGTGAGAAATTGCAGAAGCTGGTGACTGAGGTTGGTAAAGTGTGTGAAACAAGATAGCTGAGAGTAAATGTGAATGACAGTAAGGTTATTAGGTACAATAGGGTTGAGGGACAAGTCAAGTGGAAGGTAAGTTTGAATGGAGAAAAACTGGTGGAAGTGAAGTGTTTTAGATATCTGGGAGCGGATTTGGCAGCGGATGGAACCATGGAAGCGGAAGTGAATCCTAGGGTGGGGAGGGGATGAAATTTCTGGGAGCGTTGAAAAATGTGTGGAAGTCGAGAAAGTTATCTTGAAAAGCAAAAATGCGTATGTTTGAAGGAATAGTGGTTCCAACAACGTTATATGGTTGCGAGGCATGGGCTAGAGATAGAGTTGTGCGGAGGATGGTGGATGTGCTGGAAATGAGATGTTTGAGGACAATATGTGGTGTGAGGTGGTTTGATCGGGTAAGTAATGAAAGTTTGTAAGAGAGATGTGTGGTAATAAAAAGAGTGTGGTTGAGAGAGCAGAAGAGGGTGTTCTGAAATGGTTTGGCCACATGGAGAGAATGAGTGAGGAAAGATTGACAAAGAGGATATATGTGTCAGAGGTGGAGGGAAAGAGGAGAAGTGGGAGACCAAATTGGAGGTGGAAAGATGGAGAGAAAAAGATTTTGAGTGATCGGGGCCTGAACATGCAGGAGGGTGAAAGGCATGGAAGGAATAGATTGAATTGGAACGATGTGGTATACCGGGGTCGACGTGCTGTCAGTGGATTGAACCAGGGCATGTGAAGCGTCTGGGGTAGACCATGGAAAGTTCTGTGGGGCCTGGATGTGGAAAGAGCTGTGGTTTCGGTGCATTGTACATGACAGCTAGAGACTAAGTGTGAACGAATGTGCCTTTGTTGTCTTTTCCTAGCGCTACCTAGCGCACATGCGGGGGTAGGGGGTTTTCATTTCATGTGTGGCGGGGTGGCGACTGGAATGAATAAAGACAGACAGTATGAATTAAGTACATATGTATATATGTATATGTCTGTGTGTATATGTATATATGTATACGTTGAAATGTATAGGTATGTATATGTGCGTGTTTGGACGTGTATGTATATACATGTGTATGTGGGTGGGTTGGGCCATTCTTTCATCAGTTTTCTTTCGCTACCTCACTAACGCGGGAGACAGCGACAAAGTATAGTAAATAAATGAATAAACAAATAAAACATATATATATATATATATATATATATATATATATATATATATATATATATATATATATATATAATTATCTGGAACAGACAGAGAGATGGCGTGGCCTCATTCTCTCAGATCCACTCTCTAGCTGTCATGCATAATGCACCGGCACCAGAGACCCCATCTACAACCACGACCCACACACCTTACCATGGTTGGCCCGGCTGCTTCATATCTCTCTCTCTCTCTCTCTCTCTCTCTCTCTCTCTCTCTCTCTCTCTAAACATATGTGTGTGTGTGTGTGTGTGTTTGTGTGTGTGTGTGTGTGTGTGTGTGTGTGTGTGTGTGTGTGTGTGTGTGAAGGGGTAAGAAAAGAAAGGGGGCGTATTGTTACTATTTGATGAGTAATTATGTTCAAGTAAGATTACCATTGGGGCTCATAAGTCATGGTTTAAGTAAATCCCTTAATGGTAGCATTAATGACCCTACTAGGCCAATGGACTGCCAAGCATACTGTAACCACTCACTTTTCTCTTGGCTAAGGAAAGGTCACGAATATTCTTACATTTGATATCTAATTCTATATACAACTGCAGAAATAATATGGCATCAATCCTAACACAATTCAAAACAAACATTACACTGATTTCTGCCGCGCAGTATAATGCTGACTAGTGGTTCTGCTTCGTCTCCCGTGGTAAAAGTTCACATAAGGGAGCATCATGTGGTTCACACATGACCTTCCAGTCAGGTCAGTCCGTACGTGCACGAGGATCCGGGTGTGCGGCAGTCTTTGCTAAGCGACGGCCAACGTTGCCAGGTCAAGTCGGCCTGTACGTGCGCTATTCACATGCAGCGGTGCTCCCAGTGTATAGCTCACTGTTTCCCTCCACACACTGCCAAAATTCTTCTTAGACCCACACTGGAACACAGCACGACCCTGACTGATGCACGGCACGACTCTAACTGGTGTTCGACTGAAACTGGTGCCCTGTTGGAATTGAAGAATTCAATTTCTCTTGTAGACATATTATTGGCTCGTTACCCGTACAGGAGGACGAGCCTCACCCACTGTATAAAGACATCATGTGTGACAGAGCGAGGCATGACTTACTGGAGTAATTCCTGATAGATGTTAACGCTGGGCAAATTTGGTCCCCGAGGTGGCATGATGCTCACTGACCCTCGTGTCTGTTTCTGCGTAATGTGGATGCCATTTGTAATACCAAGACAATTATATCAGTTTCCTTGGTTAATTGCTCCGCCAATTAATTTATTCACTCTTCTACACTCTTCTACACAATACTTGTCACTTTAATGTTTCTCAGATTCTAAAAATTTATTCACTACGAACCAAACAATTTTACGAGAATATCCTTAATCGATGCGTGAGTGAGACGTGATGGTTGATAACCCTGGCGACACACCTTCCTGGGGTCGACCTAATGTATACACACACACACACACACACACACACACACACACACACACACACACAAGCACCTTATCTCCGTCCCGATATATATATATATATATATATATATATATATATATATATATATATATATATATATATATATAGAGAGAGAGAGAGAGAGAGAGAGAGAGAGAGAGAGAGAGAGAGACCTCGCCTTCCACATCTTAATACATTCAGGCCCTAGATCCCCCTCTCCCGCCCCCATGACTCCACCTCTGATAGTTCCATCCACAGCCTTATTCTCTTCCAGACACCCACAGCACGCCACTTCTCCCGCAGGCCCTCCACATAGAACTTGTACTGCACCAGCACTCTCTCTCCTCCCTGCTGCGCCTTTCTTACCTTCCTCTCACACACACACACACACACACATTCTCACCAGCTTCTGCAGTTTTTAACTGGAATCTTTCAAATGAGGCGAGTCATCAGCAAACAGCAACTGATTCACACAGAGGCAGACCTGAAAGAAACCTACGCTTGAGATTGGTTAATGGTATCAAGAAAAACACAAGTTAATTATAGATAATTAAGTTATAGATATACACAAATGTAAATATTTCAGTACATAGAATCGTAGTTAAGTCAGAGACTACGGCATCAAAATCCTGGATGACAACAATGACGCCAACATTATTATTTTGGTGAATGTGGAGAAGGTCCGGGCTGGTTATCCGTTGATGTTGGTCATTTGTCTAGGTTGATGTGTCTTGAGGCGGCGGAGTGTGCTGAATGAGCGCTCAACAGTGGCAGTGGAGAGTAGCGTGATCAGTAGAGGGTGGAGGACGCTCGGGTGCAGTTCACTGGTGACCACGATGGTGTCGGGTTGGGTAGAGGAAGATAATGTATGAGTTTAGCTCCTCCAGATTTCTAGTTCTGCGTCAGGTGATGAGGGTGAGGGCGGTGAGGCCTTTATTTGTTGTCTTTGTTACAGTGACAGACGTTACCAGTCACTTCGTCCCTAAAATGTTGGAGGAACATTTGCTGTGTACACAGGCGAGGATAGAGGCGTATATAGTGTGTCGCCGAGTGGCGAGATGGTCGATAAAAGGAAGACATGGAGTCGACAGTAGTAGTACCTGGGGTCTGGCGCTGGTGTGCCCCAGTCATGCACTACTGGGGTGTGTGGGAGACACATGTAGACAGCGTTGGTCGTCATGCAGTTCTGGGGTATGCGGGAGACACATGCAGACAGACATGCAGCATGTCATCTGTGGTGGTGGTGGTGGTGGTTGTGGTGGTGGTTGTGGTGGTGGTGGTGGTGGTTGTGGTGGTGGTGGTGGTGGTGGTGGTGGTTGTGGTGGTGGTGGTGGTGGTGGTGGTGGTTGTGGTGGTGGTGGTTGTGGTGGTGGTGGTGGTGGTGGTTGTGGTGGTGGTGGTGGTGGTGGTTGTGGTGGTGGTGGTGGTTGTGGTGGTGGTGGTGGTGGGGACCAGGTAGCACGTCTCAGTCTGGCGCTCATGGAGGCATGTGTCTGAGGATGACGTCGTGAGCGGCGACTGGAGCAGTGATCATGAAGGTTCGTGGCTGAATGTCTCCTGGTGGAGTTGTGGAGGGGCGTCTGTGTCAGCAGGAACACATGACCTGGTAGATGCCCTCACCTCGATGGTTGCATCTCGTCTCACCTCGCTGCTTCAGCTGTGTGGCACCTGTGGCGGCCGCACGAGGGCTGTGATGAGGCGATGATGAAGTATGTTCACAGAAGTCACCACACATCACGGTGAGCAGCACACAAGAAATGATAAGGTCGTGCGTATAATGCGTATGCCTAGCTATGCTGCTGTACACACACACCCCTCCCCACCTCATCCCCGGAATCCTGTAGACCCGCCGCCCTCTGAGTACCCCGGTATTTCCCTCCCCCACCAGCCGGTCCCTGAACAGATTAAACAGCCTCGGTAACATGTAACCTTCCTTCACTCAGACTCGACCTGCACTGGCTATACTTCACACCCTCCTGCCTTACTGCCTTACTCCTCCGGCAGGATATCCTTCCTGCGTTTACTACGTTCCCATTTACCCCAGATGTCCAGGTCCATAATACCACACACAAGCACCTCTCTCTCCAAGTATCACACACACACACACACACACACACACACACACACACACACACACACACACACACACACACACACACGTTGGAAACAAACACCTTGTGTAACTGACTGTATTTCCCAGGGCCCCTATCATGGACTTCTTGTGACTTTAAGGCTGCTCTCCGAACAGGAACAGGGAAAGGTGGACTCGTTTGGGGATGTGACGCTCTTTAACAATACTGCCCATTTTGTTATGCCATTGATCGTGATAAAACTTTGCCGATATTATGACCACATGCAGGTGGAGTCCGGTAAGATCCCTGGTATATTCATACTTTCATACATACTTATTCGCCATTTCCCGCATTAGCGAGGTAGCGTCAAGAACAGAGCTGAGCCATAAAGGGAAAAATCCTCACTTGGCCCCCTTCTCTGTTCCTTCTTTTGGAAAATGAAAATGGGAGGTGAGCATTTCCAGCACCCCGCTCCCTCCCCTTTTAGTCGCCTTCTACGACACGCAGGGAATACGTGGGAAGTATTCTTTCTTATGTGTCAATATAAGCAGTTTCATTGCTGCTCGCCTGAGAATCGAACCCGGGCCTCCGAGCACGTTAGGCGGACAGTATATCCCTAGACAACCTATGAGCTAAAATCTGTCTTTCCTGAGCTACTGCTGCTCCTCGAGGACCCTGTGCCCTCACATTGTAGGCCTGAACCTCACACTATATCTTAGATGGCTTTAAGACCCCCCCTCCCCCTCCCACATAATGTTAATGGCAAGAAACATCAACAAAACATTCGTCAGTGTCCGACGATACATCCTCACACAAAAGATGATTCATACCGCCCTCAAGAACAATGATATAAAGTGGTCGGTCAGTTTTCATATCCGGTGTGACTCACAGTGGCTTCACTTGTAAAATTCAAACTCTGCAATGAAGTCCCTCACGGTGCACTTCTTTCTCCAACCCTCTTCAGCCACCTCCTATACGGCCGCTTATAACCTCTGGCAAACCTCAGCGTGAAGGTCTTTTCATATGCAGATGACCTTACAGTCACAACACCCTGACCCACAGAGGCAGCAACAGACATGAGGTAGTACATTACACATTGGAATAATGGTTTACCCAGAACGCAATGTCTGCATCTCCACAGAAGTCATTAATCACCTGTTTAACCTCGGAGAAAAACGAATCCAGCTCACACCCTCTAGTCACCTGGAATGGACCACTGATCAAAACGCCAACTATTCTAGGCATCGCATACGACTCACACATGACATTCATTCCCCACATTAATAACATCAGCGCAAAAGCAGCAAACAAAATGCCCTCAGAACACCAAGTGGCACCAGAGTTGGATGAAAAAAAAATCCCATAACATCCTTTATAAACAGTTTATCAGCTCCACTTTAAACCATGACTCACCTGCCTGGTCTTCCATCCTCTCAAAAGCAAATATAACAAAGTTGAAAACCACTCGAGATAGTGCACCGAGAACAGTTACTGGCTGCCCAGCAACCACAAGGACTCAACACCTTCACAATGAAACAACGATCCTCCCAGTACAGTCCAACCTCAACATGCTTACCTCTTGATTTTGTACGACAGCACCAGACTTCTCTCACCCAGACCACTCTATGACTAACCCCCCCCCCACCCCCCCCCCCCCCCCCCCACCACATCTCCCCATGTTGAGTGTCTGCACCACAGCTCCCCATGTAGAGTGTCTGCCACCATAGCTTCCCCATGTTGTCTGCCACCAACAGCTTCCCATGTTGAGTGTCTGCCAACCACAGCTTCCCATGTTGTCTGCCACCACAAGCTCCCCATGTTGAAGTGTCTGCCACCACAGCATCCCATGTTGAGTGTCTGCCAACCACAGCTCCCCATGTGAGTGTCCTGCCACCACAAGCTCCCCATGTTGAGTTGTCTGCCACCACAAGCTCCCCATGTTGATGTCTGCCACCACACTCCCCATGTTGAGTTCTGCCACCACAGCTTCCCATGTTGTCTGCCACCAACAGCTCCCCATGTTGAAGTGTCTGCCACCACACTCCCCATGTTGAGTGTCTGCCACGACAGCTCTCCATGTTGAGTGTCTGCACCACAGCTCTCCATTTTGAGTGTCTGCCACACAGCTCCCCATGTTGGAGTGTCTGCCACCACACTCCCCATGTTGAGTGGCTGCCACCACAGCTCCCCGTGTTGAGTGTCTGCCACCACACTCCCCATGTTGAGTGTCTGCCACCACAGCTCCCCGTGTTGAGTGTCTGCCTCCACAGCTCCCCATGTTGAGTGGCTGCCACCACAGCTCCCCGTGTTGAGTGTCTGCCACACAGCTCCCCATGTTGAAGTGTCTGCCACCACAAGCTCCCCATGTTGAGTGGCTGCCACCACAGCTCCCCGTGTTGAGTGTCTGCCACCTACAGCTCCCCATGTTGAGTGGCTGCCACCACAGCTCCCCATGTTGATGTCTGCCACCACAGCTTCCCATGTGAGTGTCTGCCACCACACTCCCCATGTTGAGTGGCTGCCACCACAGCTCCCCGTGTTGAGTGTCTGCCACCACATCTCCCCATGTTGAGTGTCTGGCCACCACAGCTCCCCGTGTTGAGTGTCTGCCACCACAAGCTCCCCATGTTGAGTGTCTGCCACCACAAGCTCCCCATGTTGAGTGTCTGCCACCAACAGCTCCCCATGTTGGAGTGTCTGCCACCACACTCCCCATGTTGAGTGGCTGCCACCACAGCTCCCCATGTTGAGTGTCTGCCACCACAGCTCCCCGTGTTGAGTGTCTGCCACCACAGCTCCCCGTGTTGAGTGTCTGCCACACAGCTCCCCATGTTGAGTGTCTGCCACCACAGCTCCCCGTGTTGAGTGTCTGCCACCTACAGCTCCCCATGTTGAGTGTCTGGCCACCACAGCTTCCATGTTGAGTGTCTGCCACCACAGGCTCCCCATGTTGAGTGGCTGCCACCACAGCTCCCCATGTTGATGTCTGCCACCACAGCTCCCCGTGTTGAGTGTCTGCCACCACACTCCCCATGTTGAGTGGCTGCCACCACAGCTCCCCGTGTTGAGTGTCTGCCACCACAGCTCCCCGTGTTGAGTGTCTGCCACCACAGCTCCCCATGTTGGAGTGTCTGCCACCACACTCCCCATGTTGAGTGGCTGCCACCACAGCTCCCCGTGTTGAGTGTCTGCCACCACAGCTTCCCATGTTGTCTGCCACCAACAGCTCCCCATGTTGAGTGTCTGCCACCACAGCTCCCCATTTGAGTGTCTGCCACCACAGCTCCCCATGTTGAGTGGCTGCCACCACAGCTCCCCGTGTTGAGTGTCTGCCACCACAGCTCCCCATGTTGAGTGGCTGCCACCACAGCTCCCCATGTTGAAGTGTCTGCCACCAACAGCTCCCCATGTTGTCTGCCACCACACTCCCCATGTTGAGTGGCTGCCACCACAGCTCCCCATGTTGAGTGTCTGCCACCACAGCTCCCCGTGTTGAGTGTCTGCCGCCACACTCCCCATGTTGAGTGTCTGCCACCACAGCTCCCCATGTTGTCTGCCACCACAGCTCTCCATTTTGAGTGTCTGCCACCACAGCTCCCCATGTTGAGTGTCTGCCACCACAGCTCCCCATGTTGTGTCTGCCACCACAGCTCCCCATGTTGAGTGTCTGCCACCACAGCTCCCCATGTTGAGTGTCTGCCACCACAGCTCCCCATGTTGAGTGTCTGCCACCACAGCTCCCCATGTTGAGTGTCTGCCACCACAGCTCCCCATGTTGAGTGTCTGCCACCACAGCTCCCCATGTTGAGTGTCTGCCACCACAGCTTCCCATGTTGAGTGTCTGCACCACAGCTCCCCATGTTGAGTGTCTGCCACCACAGCTCCCCATGTTGAGTGTCTGCCACCACAGCTCCCCATGTTGAGTGTCTGCCACCACAGCTCCCCATGTTGAGTGTCTGCCACCACAGCTCCCCATGTTGTCTGCCACCACAGCTCTCCATGTTGAGTGTCTGCCACCACAGCTCCCCATGTTGAGTGTCTGCCACCACAGCTCCCCATGTTGAGTGTCTGCCACCACAGCTCCCCATGTTGAGTGTCTGCCACCACAGCTCCCCATGTTGAGTGTCTGCCACCACAGCTCCCCATGTTGAGTGTCTGCCACCACAGCTCCCCATGTTGAGTGTCTGCCACCACAGCTCCCCATGTTGTCTGCCACCACAGCTCTCCATGTTGAGTGTCTGCCACCACAGCTTCCCATGTTGAGTGTCTGCCACCACAGCTTCCCATGTTGAGTGTCTGCCACCACAGCTCCCCATGTTGTGTGTCTGCCACCACAGCTCCCCATGTTGAGTGTCTGCCACCATAGCTCACCATGTTGAGTGTCTGCCACCACAGCTCCCATGTTGAGTGTCTGCCACCACAGCTCCCCATGTTGAGTGTCTGCCACCACAGCTCCCCATGTTTGAGTGTCTGCCACCACAGCTCCCCATGTTGAGTGTCTGCCACCACAGCTCTCCATGTTGAGTGTCTGCCACCACAGCTTCCCATGTTGTCTGCCACCACAGCTTCCCATGTTGAGTGTCTGCCACCACAGCTCCCCATGTTGAGTGTCTGCCACCACAGCTCCCCATGTTGAGTGTCTGCCACCACAGCTCCCATGTTGAGTGTCTGCCACCACAGCTCTCCCATGTTGAGTGTCTGCCACCACAGCTCCCCATGTTGAGTGTCTGCCACCACAGCTCCCCATGTTGAGTGTCTGCCACCACAGCTCCCCATGTTGAGTGTCTGCCACCACAGCTCCCCATGTTGAGTGTCTGCCACCACAGCTCTCCATGTTGAGTGTCTGCCACCACAGCTTCCCCATGTTGTCTGCCACCACAGCTCCCCATGTTGAGTGTCTGCCACCACAGCTCCCCATGTTGAGTGTCTGCCACCACAGCTCCCCATGTTGAGTGTCTGCCACCACAGCTCCCCATGTTGAGTGTCTGCCACCACAGCTCCCCATGTTGTCTGCCACCACAGCTCCCCATGTTGAGTGTCTGCCACCACAGCTCCCATGTTGAGTGTCTGCCACCACAGCTCCCCATGTTGAGTGTCTGCCACCACAGCTCCCCATGTTGAGTGTCTGCCACCACAGCTCCCCATGTTGAGTGTCTGCCACCACAGCTCTCCATGTTGAGTGTCTGCCACCACAGCTTCCCATGTTGTCTGCCACCACAGCTCTCCCATGTTGAGTGTCTGCCACCACAGCTTCCCCACAGTTGCCTTGTCTGCCACCACAGCTCCCCATGTTGAGTGTCTGCCACCACAGCTTCCCATGTTGTCTGCCACCACAGCTCCCCATGTTGAGTGTCTGCCACCACAGCTCTCCATGTTGAGTGTCTGCCACCACAGCTCCCATGTTGTCTGCCACCACAGCTCTCCATGTTGAGTGTCTGCCACCACAGCTTCCCATGTTGTCTGCCACCACAGCTCTCCATGTTGAGTGTCTGCCACCACAGCTCCCCATGTTGTCTGCCACCACAGCTCTCCATGTTGAGTGTCTGCCACCACAGCTTCCCATGTTGTCTGCCACCACAGCTCCCCATGTTGAGTGTCTGCCACCACAGCTCCCCATGTTGAGTGTCTGCCACCACAGCTCCCCATGTTGAGTGTCTGCCACCACAGCTTCCCATGTTGTCTGCCACCACAGCTCTCCATGTTGAGTGTCTGCCACCACAGCTCCCCATGTTGAGTGTCTGCCACCACAGCTTCCCATGTTGTCTGCCACCACAGCTTCCCATGTTGAGTGTCTGCCGCCACAGCTCCCCATGTTGAGTGTCTGCCACCACAGCTCCCCATGTTGAGTGTCTGCAACCACAGCTCCCCATGTTGAGTGTCTGCCGCCACACTCCCCATGTTGAGTGTCTGCCACCACAGCTCCCCATGTTGAGTGTCTGCCACCACAGCTCCCCATGTTGAGTGTCTGCCACCACAGCTTCCCATGTTGAGTGTCTGCCACCACAGCTCCCCATGTTGAGTGTCTGCCACCACAGCTCCCCATGTTGAGTGTCTGCAACCACAGCTCCCCATGTTGAGTGTCTGCCACCACAGCTCCCCATGTTGAGTGTCTGCCACCACAGCTCCCCATGTTGAGTGTCTGCCACCACAGCTTCCCATGTTGAGTGTCTGCCACCACAGCTCCCCATGTTGAGTGTCTGCCACCACAGCTCCCCATGTTGAGTGTCTGCCGCCACAGCTCCACATGTTGAGTGTCTGCCGCCACAGCTCCCCATGTTGAGTGTCTGCCACCACAGCTCCCCATGTTGAGTGTCTGCCACCACAGCTTCCCATGTTGAGTGTCTGCCACCAGAGGTCCTCACTTCCTCTCCCCATTACCGGCGGGAGACGTGACGGGTCACAAGAAGCTGATGTGGTACACTGGCACATCATCCACCTAACATCATGGTGGAGTGTGAGCTACGCCTCAACCAACACACAACCTTGCTCTCCGCCCACTAACGTGCCGTGTACTGCCGAGCAGCGGGCGTGTGGCCACACCTGGGTGTCGGTACACGCCTGTGGTGTACCACACTTAGTGCGCTGCCTCCACCACAGTCAACACCACCTGAGGCGAAGATCCATCACGTTCTCTCGTGGGTGCCTGCTGCCAACACCTGTGTCTCTCAGACGCACGTGACCTGTTGTCTTGAGGTTGACGCCGTTGCTGGCAGAAGCTGGGAACAGGAAATCGGGTGGGGGGGTCGGCACCCCCCTCAAGTTTTCGGTTCATCGTTGGAGTAAAACTCATCCAATCAGCTCAAAATGTAGAGAGCAACGACCATTCTTCCAACATTCTCGGTCAGTTTTTCCACCAGTAATCCTCCACGCTGTCACAGAATGTCGCCCAACATTGATTAATGTGACCACAGTCTTGTAAACATCCCTACTTGCCGCATGTTGTCCTCCGGTTGTCTCCTGTAAACATCTAATCATCACCCCCCCCCCCCCCGGGGTTGTCTCCTGTACGCGTCAGTATCGGTATGTTGATCTCGCTGGCTGGACAACGTAGGACAACTAATGCTCGATTTTCTTTGGAAAGATTCTTGCCTCCTCGGATGATGCTTCTGTCTTTGCTGAAAATGTACCAGATCTTACCCTTGTGGAAATGGACACACACACACACACACACACACACACACACACACACACACACACAAATAAAAAAAAAGAAACAGATGTATATATTTTTCATTATACTTGATCGCCGTTTCTCGAGTCAACGAAGTAACGCCGGGAAACATACGAAGAAAGACGCATCCACTCATACACACACACATATATATGTATACGCTCATACAAGCACATATACATACATATACATTTCAACATATACATACACAGACACAGTCATATACATATATAGACATGTGCATACTCATACTTGCTTGCCTTCATCCTTTCCCGGCGACATCCCGCCCCACAGGAAACAGCATCGCCACCCCCTGCGTCAGATAGGTAGCGCCAGGAAAACAGACGAAAAAGGCCACATTCGTTCACACTCAGTCTCTAGCTGTCATGTGTAATGCACCGAAACCACAACTCCCTATCCACTTCCAGGCCCCACAGACCTTTCTATGGTTTACCCCAGACGCTTCACATGCCCTGGTTCAGTCCATTGACAGCACGTCGACCCCGGTATACCACATAGTTTCAATTCGCTCTATTCCTTGCACGTCTCTCACACTCCTGCATGTTCAGGCCCCGATCCTTCCAATCTTTTTCATCCCATCCTTCCACCTCCAATTTGGTCTCCCGCTTCTCCTTCCCTCCACCTCTGACACATATATCCTCTTTATCAATGTTTCATCACTCATTCTCTCCATGTGTCCAAACCATTTCAACGCACCCTCTTCTGCTCTCTCAACCACACTGTTTTTATTACCACACATCTCTCTTACCCTTTCATTACTTACTCGATCAAATCACCTCACACTGCGTATTGTCTTCAAACATTTCATATGTATGTATATATATAGGGAGGTGAATGCAAGAGTTTTGGAAAGAGGGGCAAGTATGAAGTCTGTTGGGGATGAGAGAGCTTGGGAAGTGAGTCAGTTGTTGTTCGCTGATGATACAGCGCTGGTGGCTGATTCATGTGAGAAACTGCAGAAGCTGGTGACTGAGTTTGGTAAAGTGAGTGAAAGAAGAAAGTTAAGAGTAAATGTGAATAAGAGCAAGGTAATTATTAGGTACAGTAGGGTTGAGGGTCAAGTCAATTGGGAGGTGAGTTTGAATGGAGAAAAACTGGAGGAAGTGAAGTGTTTTAGATATCTGGGAGTGGATCTGGCAGCGGATGGAACCATGGAAGCGGAAGTGGATCATAGGGTGGGGGAGGGGGCGAAAATTCTGGGAGCCTTGAAGAATGTGTGGAAGTCGAGAACATTATCTCGGAAAGCAAAAATGGGTATGTTTGAAGGAATAGTGGTTCCAACAATGTTGTATGGTTGCGAGGCGTGGGCTATGGATAGAGTTGTGCGCAGGAGGATGGATGTGCTGGAAATGAGAAGTTTGAGGACAATGTGTGGTGTGAGGTGGTTTGATCGAGTAAGTAACGTAAGGGTAAGAGAGATGTGTGGAAATAAAAAGAGCGTGGTTGAGAGAGCAGAAGAGGGTGTTTTGAAATGGTTTGGGCACATGGAGAGAATGAGTGAGGAAAGATTGACCAAGAGGATATATGTGTCGGAGGTGGAGGGAACGAGGAGAAGAGGGAGACCAGATTGGAGGTGGAAAGATGGAGTGAAAAAGATTTTGTCTGATCGGGGCCTGAACATGCAGGAGGGTGAAAGGAGGGCAAGGAATAGAGTGAATTGGAGCGATGTGGTATACCGGGGTTGACGTGCTGTCAGTTGATTGAATCAAGGCATGTGAAGCGTCTGGGGTAAACCATGGAAAGCTGTGTAGGTATGTATATTTGCGTGTGTGGACGTATGTATATACATGTGTATGGGGGTGGGTTGGGCCATTTCTTTCGTCTGTTTCCTTGCGCTACCTCGCAAACGCGGGAGACAGCGACAAAGAAAAGAAAAAAAGATATATATATATATATATATATATATATATATATATATATATATATATATATATATATATATATACATATGTACACACACACACACACACACCACTGTTCCGTAAGACCATCTCTTCCTCCAGACCGTGTTTGAACCACTTCTACTCAAAGGCCTTCCACATCCGGGTTCCGGGTTATCGATCATGGACCGACTCCTTCCTCCGCCTGACACTCAGCTTGTCATCGTGGCACATAATCGTTCCTTTACTCTTCCGCTGAGTCATGTCTTTCTGATCTTTAGTTAAAAGAATCACTAACACTTTCCGTTGTTTTACCGCTTTTTTATTTCTTGTATTTTGATGACACTGTTAATGCTTTTTGTACTTAGAGCAACGAATCTGTTCGCTTGTGTAACACCAAGGAAAATTGATCCATGATTCCCTCACACTTGGCGCATTTCTTATTACTTCTCTCCTCCTCTGTATAATCTCTTTTCGTAGTGTCCAAAAAGCGCTACTCTCTCGCGACTCTCGCCAGGTGTACGGTAAGCGTGAATTCCCTCCTTGTTTTTTGAAGGATGGTTGCTATTCTCACAGCCGAGGTGGACCATCTTTGTTGTTTGTGTTGACAAAATCTAATTTCATTTCCTTGCAGACAATCACTGGGACATCTTGTCTTCCATGTACCGTCCTATTGCCTTGGCTTCTCCTGCCTCCAAGTCTCTCAGTCTTTCTACATCTGCCATTTCCTCAAGCATCGTAGAGCTCAGAGTCTGCTCTCGGATCATCAGTATGGCTTTCGCATGCTAGCTCCACCGGTGGTGTCCTTTCCCATGTTATTATTGTCTGGTCGTTCTCCCTGAGAGAGCGTGAGGCATCCCGTTATGTAGGCCTGGATATCACGTAAGCTTATGATGGGGTATAGCACGGTCCTCCCTCACTCTGTTCCCTCATGGTTATATTGTGTGCTCTTGTCTCAGCAGCTGCTGATGGGTCAAACTCTCTCTCTCTCTCTCTCTCTCTCTCTCTCTCTCTCTCTCTCTCTCTCTCTCTCTCTCTCTCTCTCTCTCTCTATTAAAACCGGTGTCCCCCAGGGTTCTGTCCCGTCTCCTCCAGTTTTCCTTTTTCTCAATGATTTTCTTCCTTCAGCAAGTGGTCAGATGCGCTTATATTCTGACATCCAACACTCTCGTCCTTCACTTCTTTCAAACGTGTTGCATTTCCCTTGCTCGATCTGTGGCTCGTCTCTTATCGACTGCTTTCGAAAATTCAGCTTCAGACGGGATATCCTACTGGGCCAAATGAAACCAAGTTAAGTTTATTGCCTCAGTGTCAGCATCTAGTTTGTCTATATCTTAAAACGTCCTGCACTTTATCTATCTCCCGTGAAGACGAATTGATTCCATCGCTCAGCACAGTAGACATTCTTGTTATTTCCGTAGCATCAAATCTATCTTGGAAACCCAACATGACACAGATGTCTCCGAGCGTTTTTAAGAAGCGAGGATTCCTGTTCACATATATCAGGTTCTCTTGTGAATCGTTACTCAGGCTATACAAAAGATTGATTCGTCTTTGTATAGAGCCCTTGTTCCTACATCTGAGGAAGTTGTAGCGCTACATTTGTTGGTTTTCCTTCCCTCTTGTAGAGATGTTACTTTGGTTTCTATCTCCGAAAACTGCTGCTTGTGTGTGTGTCATTAGCTAGACCACGTACTACACGGGAGTCCACTAACTGTATGACTGATGGCAACTCCAGGCTCCGTGGAAGACCGTTATGATGTCTGTTTCCTTCCCTTCATCGCTAAGATTTTGGAACTCCTTGCCTTCTCATGCATGTCTGACCCTCCTGGTTTTAAAAGGCAAATCATTCAATTTCCTAGATATTTTACATTCTTCTTTCTCTCGCCTTACTTGATCATTTTTTTAGCCATTTTTTCTTTTATATAAGACGTGGCCTCAATGAGGACTTGTTTTCGTGGCCGAAGGCTAGAATATCAGTAAAAGTAAACTTAAGTTTTCGACTGCTTGCATGGGCCATGGGCTCCACGATTCTGAGTTCAAATATCCGGAATTTTACTGTCCCATGATGCGTGCTTCACGGACCAGGTACATCACGTGTTGTGAGGCGGGAGTACAGCAGCATCAGGACCCAAGCTGGTCTTGGCCAACGGGAGTTTCGACCGTCCGAGAACATAGGTTTGGTCGTGGAGGAGCGAGGTAGCCTGGCGAGGTGTGTTATCGTGGAGGAGCGAGGTAGCCTGGCGAGGTGTGTTATCGTGGAGGAGCGAGGTAGCCTGGCGAGGTGTGTTATCGTGGAGGAGCGAGGTAGCCTGGCGAGGTGTGTTATCGTGGAGGAGCGAGGTAGCCTGGCGAGGTGTGTTATCGTGGAGGAGCGAGGTAGCCTGGCGAGGTGTGTTATCGTGGAGGAGCGAGGTAGCCTGGCGAGGTGTGTTATCGTGGAGGAGCGAGGTAGCCTGGCGAGGTGTGTTATCGTGGAGGAGCGAGGTAGCCTGGCGAGGTGTGTTATCGTCAGCGAGGCTGAGCGGGGCGAGGGTCGCGCCAGAACTGATCCATCGGATGACTATCATCAGGACAGGTAGAGTGACCCGAACACCGCCATCCCATGTACACCCGTCCATGATGTGCAGTCACTGTCGTGGTAGTGTGGTTAAGCTACTCTCTCTCTCTCTCTCTCTCTCTCTCTCTCTCTCTCTCTCTCTCTCTCTCTCTCTCTCTCTCTCTCTCTCTCTCTCAACACATTATGGGACATCTTGTGGGTCCAGCCTCATAAATGAGGGCCAGCACCGAGTCTTTCCACGTGAACCTACATAACTACAAGTTCAGTATAATGACATTAGAAGGTCTAGTGGAAGGCAAGACAGGACGAAATATTTTTTCCAGACTTTGCCAGAGTATTTGTCGGTGTGATGAATGACGTGTTGGTGGACGGTGTGATGAATGACGTGTTGGTGGACGGTGTGATGAATGGCGTGTTGGTGGTCGGTGTGATGAATGGCGTGTTGGTGGTCGGTGTGATGAATGACGTGTTGGTGGACGGTGGTGATGAATGGCGTGTTGGTGGTCGGTGTGATGAATGACGTGTTGGTGGACGGTGTGATGAATGGCGTGTTGGTGGTCGGTGTGATGAATGGCGTGTTGGTGGTCGGTGGTGAGACAAGACATTCAAGGATAACGGAGGATTCACGTTGGTGGCAAACGGAAGCATGCATGAGGAAGGGCAGTCGCTACCTGGCGTAACACAAGGAGCGGCGTTACCTCCACCACTGGTGGTAATTATGATGATGTCAGACATATGGAGGGTTGTGAGGCAGGTGTTACACAGGTGACGTGAGAGTAACAAGCAGAATATGGACAAGAAACAATACAAAGACGACGGGACGTTACCTACTGATGGCCGGAAGAGAACGTAAACAATGTAATGATTGAGAAATGTACACAAATGAGCCATCAAGTGATTAACACATCGGTGCCTTCCAACAAGGAGTCTACGGACGCAGAATTAGAGACCGAAGAAAATGTCAAGGAAGTTATCATGAAGGAAAACACATAGATTGAAGGACATGGGTTAGACAGTCACGTTCTGCTACGTTATGAGTGTAATGACAAAGGACAACTTCAAGTACAGAATGTAAGCGATGAAAACGTTCATATTGTATATAAGAGTCCATTGAATACACAGATGGGTATAAATAAATTGAAACAGAAAAGCACTTCATAAGCCACATTGATGATCCAGAACATATCAACTACCTCGAGAGGTTCAAAGACCTTGAAAGTGGAGAGAAAGATGCATGATATATTTGCATGACAGCTGGTGGAAGGCATAAAGAGTAACGTTTCAATCTGAAAACATCTCGGACAAGAAGATGCAGAATCATCGTTCGGGATGATTGCTTGGAACATGATCATAGATAACGAAGATATACTCGTGTCCTGCACATAAACTTGGAAGATTGTTATATACATGTCCCGAGTGACGTCAGAAACGTATTAAAGATAGACTCATGCCTGAGGTTATTCTCCCACGGACATCTTGTCCTAGAAAAAAAAAGGCTATACTTGCCGTCCCTTGTCTGTAAACACGCCGAGGAGGTTGCTAGACTCACGATGAATAACACCCATACACAGAGGCCAATAACTCACGATGAATAACATACATACACAGAGGCCAATAACTCACGATGAATAACATACATACACAGAGGCCAATAACTCACGATGAATAACATACATACACGAGCCAATAACTCACGATAAATAACATACATACACGAGCCAATAACTCACGATAAATAACATACATACACGAGCCAATAACTCACGATAAATAACATGCATACACGAGCCAATAACTCACGATAAATAACATACATACACGAGCCAATAACTCACGATAAATAACATACATACACGAGCCAATAACTCACGATGAATAACATACATACACGAGCCAATAACTCACGATAAATAACACCCATACACAGAAGCCAATAATTCGTGTATTTCCGTATGTAGCATAGAAATAGATGGCTTCTGGGGTGATCATATTTTCAGGAAAATATGTTTTTGAGCGGGAACGTTGTGCCGGCAGTGGGGGGGGGGGGGGGTTACGAAGAGAGGAAATGGTGGAGGTGAGTGATTAAATCACTGAACAATGCCATTCCGCCGTTCATGGTGTGATGGCCAGGAAGGGAGGGAGTAGTGGTGGTGGGGCTGGCCCTGGCCCATGGCTTGAGACCTGACTGGCCCCGCCGGTCCCTAACCTTGGTTGATCCCGGTCCCTAGCTGACCCTAGCGAACCCAAGGACTCTATCTCTGGTTCTTGATGAGTGGAGTAAGTTTGTACCACCGTTACACACCCGTCCCAAACCCTCGGGTACAAACAGCCTTGCCTCGTGAGTCTAGGTGACCAAACCCTCGGGTACATACAGCCATGCCTCGTGAGTCTAGGTGACCTGACTTATAACACTGGAGACTTTCATCCATGAGCAAGTAGTAACCATGGAGCCCCCAGCACGACTCACTGCCTCGTTACATGCTTGGCGGACAGGCTTCTGTGTAACGTAATGTGTGTAGCGGACGGGTAATGAGTATTACTATGGTGTCAGAGTGCACCACTGGAACTGACTGTGACACTGGTGTTATACAAGGACGACAACGACCCAGGATAATGTGTTCCCACCACACAGTCGAGGGCATGAGTACCAGGTCATTCTCATGCTTCATATAAATCTCACTTCAATATTCCTTTGTTATCATGTTATCTGCGTACCACAGATAACGTTGTGGTTAGTGCGCTAACAAATGCTCTCTCTCTCTCTCTCTCTCTCTCTCTCTCTCTCTCTCTCTCTCTCTCTCTCTCTCTCTCTCTCTCGTCTCGTCTCGGAGCCCTCCAGCTGCTCCCCGGCAGCTACAACTCAACACCTTCCGTTACTTAATGTTTGCCAACTTTACTTGACTCCGGCCATTCAGAACTGACACTTTCCTCAAGCCATTCAGATCATCGGCTCGGTACAGGTCATTCAGAACACAGACTTGACACAGGCCAATCAGTGATTGAATGGATACAGGCCATTTACAGCACAGGTGTGACACAGACCATTCACAACACAGACCACTCACAACACAGACGTGACACAGACCATTCACAACACAGGGGTACTGGGGACCAGCGTTGAGGAGTGCCTGGGGGAGGTAGTTGGGCCCTGGCTCACCAGGGTGGACCGCAGGCTTCCCGTGGCGGCGGCGGCGTCGTCTGCTGGCCCGGTAACGGTACACACACTCCCTCGTACCGCTCATGGTTACGTGTACCGTTTCTGGTCTCTCACGTATGGTTGCAGCTGTACCACAATCACTGGTGTATGGAGACAGATGCTCCAATGTAGCGCTTCCTGTGTGGGAATGACTACTGCTGGTGTTACCATAATGTATGGTGCTACTGTACTGCTGCTATTACCACGATTTATGGTGCCACTACTAGTGGTTACCATAATGTATGGTGCTCCTGTATTGCTCGTGTTACCATGATATATGGTGATACTGTACTGCTGGTGTTGCCATGATTTATGGTGCCACTACTGGTGGTGACCATAATGTATGGTGCTACTGTACTGCTGGTGTTACTATGATGTATGGTGCTATTGTACTGCTGGTGTTGCCATGATGCATGGTGCTACTGTACTACTGGTGTTTCCATGATGTATGGTGCTACTGTACTGCTGGTGTTACCATGATGTATGGTGCTGCTGGTGTTACCATGATGTATGGTGCTACTGTACTGCTAGTGTTACCGTGATGTATGGTGCTACTGTACTGCTAGTGTTACCGTGATGTATGGTGCCACTGCACTGCTGGTGTTACCATGATTTATGGTGCTACTGTACTGCTAGTGTTACCGTGATGTATGGTGCCACTGCACTGCTGGTGTTACCATGATGTATGGTGCTACTGTACTGCTAGTGTTACCGTGATGTATGGTGCCACTGCACTGCTGGTGTTACCATGATTTATGGTGCCACTAATGGTGGTTACCATAATGTATGGTGCTACTGTATTACTGGTGTTATCATGATGTATGGTGCTACTGTACTACTGGTGTTATCATGATGTATGGTGCTACTGTACAGCTGGTGTCATCATGATGTATAGTGCCACTGCACTGCTGGTGCCACCATGGTGTATGGTGCTACTGTACTGCTGGTGTTACCATGATGTATGGTGCTACTTTACTGCTGGTGTTACCATGATGTATGGTGCTACTGTACTGCTAGTGTTACCGTGATGTATGGTGCCATGATATTGCTGGTGTTACCATGATGTATGGTGCTACTGTACTGCTGGTGTTACCATGATGTATGGTGCTACTTTACTGCTGGTGTTACCATGATGTATGGTGCTACTGTACTGCTAGTGTTACCGTGATGTATGGTGCCACTGCACTGCTGGTGTTACCATGATTTATGGTGCCATGATATTGCTGGTGTTACCATGATGTATGATGCTACTGTACTGTTGGTGTCACCATGATGTATGGTAATACTATACCGGTGTTGCCATGATGTATGGCGCTACTGTACTGCTGATGTACCATGATTTATGGTGCCACTGTATTGCTGGTGTTAACATGATGTATGGTGCTACTTTACTGATGGTGTTACTATGATGTATGGTGCAACTGTGCTGCTGGTTTTACCATGATGTATGGTGCTACTTTGATACTGCGGTTCCCATGAGGTATGGTGCTACTGTATTGGTGGTATTACCATAATTTATGGTGACACTGTATTGCTCGTGTTACCATGATGTATGGTGCTACTGTACTGCTGGTGTTGCCATGATGGATGGTGCTACTGTACTGCTGGTGTTGCCATGATGTATGGTGCCACTGTACTGTATGGTGCCACTGTACTGCTGGTGTTACCATGATATATGGTGCCACTGTACTGCTGGTGTTGCCATGATGTATGGTGCCACTGTACTGCTGGTGTTGCCATGATGTATGGTGCCACTGTACTGCTGGTGTTACCATGATATATGGTGCCACTGTACTGCTGGTGTTACCATGATATATGGTGCCACTGTACTGCTGGTGTTGCCATGATGTATGGTGCCACTGTACTGCTGGTGTTACCATGATGTATGGTGCTACTGTACTGCTGGTGTTGCCATGATGTATGGTGCCACTGTACTGTATGGTGCCACTGTACTGCTGGTGTTACCATGATGTATGGTGCTACTGTACTGCTGGTGCTACTACGATGTATGGCGCTACCGTAATGCCGCTGTTGTCATTATGTATGGTGCCACCGTACTGCTGGTGTTACTACTGTGTGTAGCGCTACTGTACTGCCGGTGTTGCCATGATATATGGTGCCACTGTACAGCTGGTGTTACCAAGATGTATTATGTTACTGTACTCCTGGTGTTAACATGATTTATGGTGCTACTGTACTGCTTTTTTTTTTTTACCAGGGTGTATGGTGCTACTGAGTCGCTGGTGTTACCATTTTGTATGGTGCTACTGTAATGCTGGTGTTACCATGATGTGTGGTGCTGCTGTAGTGCTGGTGTTACCATGGTGTATGGTGTTACTGTACTGCTGGTGTCACAATGATATATGGTGCCAATGAACTACTGGTGTTACCACGATGTTTGGTGTTACTGTACTGTTGGTGTTACCATGATGTATGATGCTACTGTACTGCTGGTGTTACCATGATGTATGGTGCCACTATACTGCTGGTGTTACTGTGATGTATGGTGCTACTGTACTAATTTTGTTACCATGATGTATGGTGCCACTGTACTACTGGTGTTACCATGATGTATGGTGCCAATATACTGTTAGTGTTATTATGATGTATGGTGCTACTGTACTGTTGGTGTTACCATGTTGTATGATGCTAATATACTGCAGGTGATACCATGATGTATGGTGCTACTGTACTGCTGGTGTTATCATGATGTATGGTGCCACTGTACTACTGGTGTTGCCATGATGCATGGTGCTAATATACTGTTGGTGTTACCATGATGTATGGTGCTACTGTACTGCTGGTGTTACCATGAGGTATGGTGCCACAGTACTGCTGGTGTTACCATGATGTATGGTGCTACTGTTTTGCTGGTGTTACCATAATGTATTGTGCTATTGTACTGCTGGTGTTGCCATGATGCATGGTGCTAATATACTGTTGGTGTTACCATGATGTATGGTGCTACTGTACTGCTGGTGTTACCATGAGGTATGGTGCCACTGTACTACTGGAGTCACCATTATGTATGGTGCCGCTGTACTGCTGGCGTCACCATGATGTATGGTGCTACTGTACTGACAATGTTAACATGATGTATGGTGCTACTGTACTGCTGGTGTTACCACGATGCATGGTGTTGCTGTACTGCTGTCTTTACCATGATGTATGGTTTTGACTGTACTGGTGGTGTTACCATGGTATATGGTGTTACTGTACTGCTGGTGTCACAATGATATATGGTGTCACTGAACTACTGGTGTTACCACGATGTATGGTGTTACTGTACTGTTACTGTTACCAAGATGTATAGTACCACTGTACTGCTGGTGTAACCACGATGTATCTTGCTACTGTACTGCTGGTGTTACCATGAGGTATGGTGCTACTGTACTGACAATGTTAACATGATGTATGGTGCCATTGTACTGCGGGTGTTACCATGATGTGTGTGTGTGTGTGTGTGTGTGTGTGTGTGTGTGTGTGTGTGTGTGTGTGTGTGTGGATGCATATGTTTGCGTGTGTATGTGAGTATGTGTATGTGTGTATGTGTTTTTGTATGTGTGCAAATGTGTTTTTGTATGTGTGTGTATGTGTGTGGGTGTACATGTGTGTATATATGTGTGTGTGTTTGTATGTGTGTATATGTGTGTGCGTGTGTGTTTAAGTGTGTATATGTGTATCCATATGTATTTGTGTGTGCGTATGTGTGTGTGTGTTTTTTTTTTTTTGTGTGTGTATACACAGAAGAAACATAGTACAAATATACCAGGTTGAGAGACGGTTCAACACAGAGTAACCCCCCCCCCCCCGGCCCCGGTAACACATCAACAGTGATCACAGATGTTTGTCACGTGTTTACTATAGTGATGATGACATCTGCTGTGCTGGACAGTCACTGTCATAACTATGGACAGTAAGTGTCATGACCTCGCACCGTCACCCCTCCCCCTGGCCCCATACCCTGCCCTACCCCACCTCCACCTGTCCATGTGACCTCCAGCACAGTGTCCTCACACCTCCCCAGGACCAGGTTCTGTGTTCCTCCTAACGTGCCTCAAGTACGCCAGTGATGCACCTCACTTTGTGGTCAGTGTGGCTAGTGTCTGGACCACACGGCCTGACGATGAGGTAACTCTCATACATGAGGAAACACAATGGCCGTCGTCAACATATGAGGCAAGTGTGTGCGCGCGGCCCGGGTCGGGTCGGGCCGTGTGCACTACTACTGAGAAGACCGTTACGACCGTTATTACCGTTGGTCAGCCGTAGGCTTGAGCCCCACCAGGTAGGGTAGGGTAGGGCCACGCCAGGTATGGTAGGCTAGGGCCACGCCAGGTATGGTAGACTTGAGCCCCACCAGGTATGGTAGGCTAGGGCCACGCCAGGTATGGTAGGCTTGGGCCCCACCAGGTATGGTAGGCTTGAGCCCACCAGGTATGGTAGGCTTGAGCCCCGCCAAGTATGGTAGGCCTGAGTCCCGCCAGGTATGGCAGGCTTGGGCCCGGCCAGGTATGGTAGGCTTAGGCCCCGCCAGGTATGGTAGATTTGGACCCCGTCAGGTATGGTAGGCTTGAGACCCGCCAGGTACGGTAGGCTGTAGCCCCGCCAAGAATGGTAGGATTGAGCCCCTCCAGGTATGGTAGACTTGGGCCCCACCAGTTATGGTAGGCTTGGCCCCCGCCAGGTATGGCAGGCTTGAGCCTCGCCACTTATGGTAGGCTTGTGCCCCTCTAGGTACGGTCGGCTTTGGTCCCGCCAGATATGGTCGGCTAGGGCCCCACTAGGATGGTAGGCTTGAGCCCCGCCAGGTATGGTAGGCTTGGGCCCCGCCAGGTATGGTTTGCATGGGCCCCGCCAGGTATGGTAGACATGGGCCCCGCCAGGTATGGTTGGCTTTATTCCAGCCAGGTATGGTTGGCTTTATCCCAGGTATGGTAGGCCTAGGTCCCGCCAGATATGGTAGGCTTGAGCCCCGCCAAGTAGGGTAGGCGTGGGCCCTCCAGGATTGGTTTGTTTGGGCCCCGCCAGGTATGGTAGGCGTGAGCCCCGCCAGGTATGGTTGGCTTTATCCCAGCCAGGTATGGTAGGCTTGGGACCCACCAGATATGGTAGGTTTGAACCCGGCCAAGTATGGTGGGCCCCACCATATATGGTTGGTTTGGGCCCCACCAGGTATGGTAGGCTTGAGCCCCACCAGGCATGGTAGGCATGAGCCCCGCCAGGTATGGTAGGCTTGAGCCTCACCAGGTATGGTAGGCTTGAGCCCTCCCAGGCTTGGGCCCCACGAAGTATGATAGGCTTGGGCCCCGCCAGGTATGGTAAGATTGGCCCCTGCCAGATATGGTAGGCTTGAGCCCCGCCAGGTATGGTAGGCTTGGGCCCTGATAGATATGGTAGGTTTAGGCCCCGCCTGGTATAGTGGTTTTGGCCCCCGGCAGGTATGATAGGCTTGAGACATGACAGGTATGGTAGATTTGGGCCCCGCCAGGTATGGTAGGCTTGGCTCCCGCCAGGTACGGTAGGCCTGAGCTTCGCCAGGTATGGTGGGCGTGGGCCCCGCCAGGTATGATAGGATTGGGCCCCGCCAAGTATGGTAGGCTTCTGCCCCTCTGAGTGTGGTAGGCTTGGTCCCCGCCAGGTATGGTAGGCTTGGGCCCCGCCATGTATGGTAGGCTTGGGCCCCGCCAAGTATGGTAGGCTTGGGCCCCGCCAAGTATGGTAGGCTCGGGCCCCGCCCTGTATGGTAGGCCTGGCCCACGCCAGGTTTGTTAGGCTTGGGCAACGCCAGGTATGGCAAGCTTAGTCCCCGCCGAGTATGGTAGGCTTGGGCCCCCTCCAAGTATGGTAGGCTTGGGCCCCCTCCAAGTATGATAGGCTTGGCCTCTGCTAAGTATGGTAGGCTAGTGCCTCTGCTCAGTACTGGTAGCCTTGTGACCCCCGCCCAGGTCTGGTGGCTTGAGCCCCGCAGGTATGGTAGGTTGGAGCCTTGAAGGGGCCCACCAGGTATGGTAGGCTTGGGCCCCGCCAGGTATGGTAGGCTTGGCCCGCCAAGTATGGTAGCTTGGGCCCCGCCAGAGTATGGTAGGCTGGCCCCGCCAGAGTATGGTAGGCTTGGGCCTCGCCAGTATGGTAGGCTGGGCCCGCCAGGTAATGGTAGGCTTGGGCCCCGCCAAGTATGGTAGGCTTGATCCCCGCCATTTATGTAGGCTGGCCCCCGCCAGATATGGTAGGCTTGGGCCCCGCCATGTATGGTAGGCTTTGAGCCCTGCCAGGTATGGTAGGCTTGGGCCCCGCCAGTATGGTAGGCTTGGGCCCCGCCTAGTATGGTAGGCTTGGGGCCCACGCCAGGTATGGTAGGCTTGGGCCCCGCCAGGTATGGTAGGCTTGGCCCCGCCAGGTATGGTAGGCTTGAGGCCCCGCCAGTAATGGTATGGCTTGGGCCCAACCAGGTATGGTATGCTTGGGTCTCGCTAGGTATGGTAGGCTTGGGTCCCGCCAAGTATGGTAGGCTTCGACCCCGCTGGGTGTGGTAGGCTTGGTCCCTGCCAGGTATGGTAGGCTTGGGCCCCGCTAGGTATGGTAGACTTGGCCCCCGCCAGGTATGATAGGCTTGGCCCCCGCAAGGTATGGTAGGTTTGAGCCCCTCCAGGTATGGTAGGCTTGGGTCCCGCCAGGCATGGTAGGCTTGGCCCCCGCCAGGTATGGTAGGCTTGGGTCCCGCCAGGTATGGTAGGCTTGGGTCCCGCCAGGCATGGTAGGCTTGGCCCCCGCCAGGTATGGTAGGCCTGAGCCCCGCTAAGTATGATAAGCCTAGGCCCACCACGTATGGTAGGCTTGGGCCCCGCCAGGTATGGTAGGCTTAGGCCTCACCAAGTATGGTAAGCCTAGGCCCCGCCAAGTATGGTAGGCTTGGGCCCCGCCAGGTATGGTAGGCTTGGGCCTCACCACGTATGGTAGGCTTAGGCCCCGCCAGGTAAGGTAGGCTTGGCCCCCCGCCAGGTATGGTAGGCTTGATCCCCGCCATTTATGATAGGCCTGGCCCCCGCCAGATATGGTAGGCTTGGGCCCCGCCATCTGTGGTAGGTTTGAGCCTTACCAGGTATGGTAGGCTTGGCCCCCGCCAGGTATGGTAGGCTTGGGCCCCTCTAGATATGGTAGGCTTCGTCCACGCCAGGTATGGTAGGCTTCGTCCCCGCCAGGTATGGTAGCCTTGGCCCCCGCCAGGTATGGTAGGTTTGAGCCCCGCCAGTAATGGTTGGCTTGGGCCCCACTAAGTATGGTAGGCTTGGCCCCCGGCAGGTCCGGTAGGCTTGAGCCCCGCCAGGTTTGGTAGGCTTAGGCCCCGTCAGGGATGGTAGGCTTGGGCTCCGACAGGTATGGTTGGCCTGGGCCCCGCCAGATGTGGTAGGCTTGGTCCCCGCCAGGTACGGTAGGCATGAACCTCGCCAGGTATGGTAGGCTTGAGCCCCACCAGGTATGGTAGGCTTGGACCCCGCCATGTATGGTAGGCTTGGACCCCGCCATGTATGGTAGGCTTGGACCCCGCCATGTATGGTAGGCTTGGACCCCGCCATGTATGGTAGGCTTGGGCCCCGCCATGTATGGTAGGCTTGGACCCCGCCATGTATGGTAGGCTTGGACCCCGCCATGTATGGTAGGCTTGGACCCCGCCATGTATGGTAGGCTTGGACCCCGCCGTGTATGGTAGGCTTGGGCCCCGCCATGTAAGGTAGGCTTGGGCCCCGCCATGTAAGGTAGGCTTGGACCCCGCCATGTAAGGTAGGCTTGGGCGTGGCAAGTTTTGGATATAGTGTCAAAGTGTCTTCCGGGATATTATGATCGGCAAAGTATTCATAAAGTTTTCGAAGCTGTAAGACATGAGTTCTGAAACCACAAATTTAGGGACATTTCCTAATATATTGTTTTTGTCTTCACTGAGGGCAGGAGTCGCCATCTGGAATGTTCAGGATCATGGTTTTTTGCGACTTGCCACAAGTACTACCTGTAGCCTAGATGTACCAGACATGTACAGTATCACATTGTCTAGTTTGCGTCCGTTGTCTTCCATACTCATGGTTCTTTAACCTAAGGTTATCATAGCGCATCATACCACACCCACCTGGCCTTTCCTCATCCCTGCAGAATTTTCTTCCTCGCAGGCAGATGTAGTGTATGTGTGTGTGTGTGTGTGTGTGTGTGTGTGTGTGTGTGTGTGTGTGAGCGGACTATGCCTTCAGTTAGACCACATCTGATGTAGGGACCTGGGAGCAGACAGGTATGTTTAGCGAGGTCATATAGATTGTCATGACGCATATATCCGACATGTGAAGTTATCCATTGGAATTGGATGTGTAGGCCAGCTATAGGCTTCAAGAAGCAGAGGATGAATGAGGAAAGGAACAGTTTCCTGGAGGACACTTCTCCTGGAGAGTGTTGCCACAATAGCGGGTAGACCAGCGAGCTGTCCAGCCGACTGTGTGGTGGGTGACAAAGCTTTCCATATCAAACCAACCAATGGTCCAGTGAGATGGTCCAACCCTGAGCGGCCACTGGTCAGTTCTCTCCTCGTATGTCATGTGTTTCAGTACGTGGTGAGAGGTAGAAGCGTTACCATGTTGCATGGGGGATTGATTGGCTGATTCTTACGACTCATGCAGGTACTGGCTGTCCTTCACCCTTCAGGTTAGGTGATGTGACGGGGCTCTCTCTGTAGCCTGGGTTGGTGTGAGACTGGTGCGATCCTTACCCTTACTTGAGAATATAATCTTTGGTAAAACACAAAGTTTATAGTCTATGGGCAAAATATGAACATTCTCCCCTACTCACATACGTATACTTATGTTTATCTCTCTTTTTAAACCTAGTATTCCTTTTTCAGCACACAAATCTTTAAGCTATTGACCTTTTCCATTTACAACACTGAACACCCAATGTACACCAATTATTCCCTCAACTGCCACATTACTCACCTTTGCATTCAAATCACCCAACACTATAGCCCGGCCTCGTGCATCAAAACCACTAACATACTCACTCAGCTGCTCCCAAAATACTTGCCTCTCATGATCTTTCTTCTCGTGCCCAGGTGCATATGCACCAATAATCACCCATCTCTCTCCATCCACTTTCAGTTTTACCCATATTAATCTAGAGTTTACTTTCTTACACTCTATCACATACTCCCACAACTCCTGATTCAGGAGTAGTGCTACTCCTTCCTTAGCTCTTGTCCTCTCACTAACCCCTGACTTTGCTCCCAAGACATTCCCAAATCACTCTTCCCCTTTACCCTTGAGCTTTGTTTCACTCAGAGCCAAAACATCCAGGTTCCTTTCCTCAAAGATACTACCTATCTCTACTTTTTTTTCATCTTGGTTACATCCACACATATTTAGACGCCCCAATCTGAGCCTTCGAGGAGGATGTGCACTGCCCGCAAGACTCCTTCCTCTGTTTCTCATTTTAGAAATTCAAATACAAGGAGGCGGTTGGGGTTTCCAGTAACCTTCTACGACACGCGGGAAATACATGGGAAGTTCTCTTTCTTCCCTACCCCCTGTATGTTGGGGTTAGAAAAAAAGAAAGGGAAGAAAAAAGCTCGTGTATAATGTAATGTTATTACTCTATAATTACTAGTAGTTATTATTACTAGTAGTAGTAGTTCTGACTTGAGATTATTATATGATGGTTGATGATGTTCAAGTGAGATTACCATGGAGGCCCATAGTAAAACCCCTTAATTAAGACATTAATGACCCAACTAGGCCAATGGACTACCAATCATACTTTGACTACTCACTTTCCTGTGTGGTTAAGGAAAAGCCAATACCCTTCTTACATTTAATACCTAAA
The DNA here is from genome assembly GCF_036320965.1 of Panulirus ornatus. Lineage (NCBI taxonomy): Eukaryota > Metazoa > Arthropoda > Malacostraca > Decapoda > Palinuridae > Panulirus > Panulirus ornatus. Next base: position 33,808,005 of record NC_092233.1, read on the forward strand.
CAGAATGACACAAGTCCACATAACATGACAATTAAATGTACGTAAGCAGACAGTGACTGGAATATCTTAACATGTAACTGGTTGTAACACTACTAACATGATCAGTCATCATGCATGCATGGCTCCGTGGACATTATTACATTAAATATCTAAGGATACTCACAGTAACAGAAATAATGTGACCTTCATCCTACCACAACTGCTAATAATAACTAAACATCTTAATTCACATCTGCAAGTGACTTGTTGTTTATACCTTAACCGTTTGCTTCACCTCAGTGCTCTGGTGCTAAAAGTTCACTGAATGAGTATCAAGTGTTAACACAAGGTCTTACCTGGATTTTGTGTAGCTGGACTGCAGTGCAGCCGGGTCTCTGGGTGTGAGTGTGTCCGTGGTCAAGCCATGAACCCTCGTCCTCCACATCAGGTCGGTCCGTGCTAGCGTTTCACGCAGCGGCGCCCGCTAGGTCAAGCACACCACAAGCAAGTCCTTAAGACTCTCCCCAGCTAGGAGGCTGACTGGTACCCTACAGATGCTCGACCCAAACAGCTGTCCGGGGTATCCTAGTGGATGTTGAATGCTATCCCCCTGTCTGGGTAACTGTCTCCAAGGAGATAGGATACTGACACTGAGTGACTGATTTTATATATATATATATGTATGTATGACTCATGGTGAGGTGCCTGAGGATTGGCGGAATGCGTGCATAGTGCCATTGTACAAAGGCAAAGGGGATAAGAGTGAGTGCTCAAATTACAGAGGTATAAGTTTGTTGAGTATTCCTGGTAAATTATATGGGAGGGTATTGATTGAGAGGGTGAAGGCAGGTACAGAGCATCAGATTGGGGAAGAGCAGTGTGGTTTCAGAAGTGGTAGAGGATGTGTGGATCAGGTGTTTGCTTTGAAGAATGTATGTGAGAAATACTTAGAAAAGCAAATGGATTTGTATGTAGCATTTATGGATCTGGAGAAGGCATATGATAGAGTTGATAGAGATGCTCTGTGGAAGGTATTAAGAATATATGGTGTGGGAGGCAAGTTGTTAGAAGCAGTGAAAAGTTTTTATCGAGGATGTAAGGCATGTGTACGTGTAGGAAGAGAGGAAAGTGATTGGTTCTCAGTGAATGTAGGTTTGCGGCAGGGGTGTGTGATGTCTCCATGGTTGTTTAATTTGTTTATGGATGGGGTTGTTAGGGAGGTAAATGCAAGAGTCTTGGAAAGAGGGGCAAGTATGAAGTCGGTTGGGGATGAGAGAGCTTGGGAAGTGAGTCAGTTGTTGTTCGCTGATGATACAGCGCTGGTGGCGGATTCATGTGAGAAACTGCAGAAGCTGGTGACGGAGTTTGGTAAAGTGTGTGGAAGAAGAAAGTTAAGAGTAAATGTGAATGAGAGCAAGGTTATTAGGTACAGTAGGGTTGAGGGTCAAGTCAATTGGGAGGTGAGTTTGAATGGAGAAAAACTGGAGGAAGTGAAGTGTTTTAGATATCTGGGAGTGGATCTGTCAGCGGATGGAACCATGGAAGCGGAAGTGGATCATAGGGTGGGGGAGGGGGCGAAAATTTTGGGAGCCTTGAAAAATGTGTGGAAGTCGAGAACATTATCTCGGAAAGCAAAAATGGGTATGTTTGAAGGAATAGTGGTTCCAACAATGTTGTATGGTTGCGAGGCGTGGGCTATGGATAGAGTTGTGCGCAGGAGGATGGATGTGCTGGAAATGAGATGTTTGAGGACAATGTGTGGTGTGAGGTGGTTTGATCGAGTAAGTAACGTAAGGGTAAGAGAGATGTGTGGAAATAAAAAGAGCGTGGTTGAGAGAGCAGAAGAGGGTGTTTTGAAATGGTTTGGGCACATGGAGAGAATGAGTGAGGAAAGATTGACCAAGAGGATATATGTGTCGGAGGTGGAGGGAACGAGGAGAAGAGGGAGACCAAATTGGAGGTGGAAAGATGGAGTGAAAAAGATTTTGTGTGATCGGGGCCTGAACATGCAGGAGGGTGAAAGGAGGGCAAGGAATAGAGTGAATTGGAGCGATGTGGTATACAGGGGTTGACGTGCTGTCAGTGGATTGAATCAAGGCATGTGAAGCGTCCGGGGTAAACCATGGAAAGCTGTGTAGGTATGTATATTTGCGTGTGTGGACGTGTGTATGTACATGTGTATGGGGTGGGTTGGGCCATTTCTTTCGTCTGTTTCCTTGCGCTACCTCGCAACCGCGGGAGACAGCGACGATGTATAAAAAAAAATATATATATATATATATATATATATATATATATATATATATATATATATTATTTATTTATTGTATTTGATCTCTGTTTCCCACGTCAACGAGGTAGCGCCAGGAAGCAGACGAAAAATGGCCCATCCATTCATATACACATAAATATACATAAACACCCATACACGCACATGTACATACATATACATACACATACACAGACGTATACATATATACACATGTACTTATTCATATTTGCTTGCCTTCATTCATTCCTGTCGCTACCAGACCACACAGGAAATAGCGTCGCAACCCCCCGCTTCAGCGAGGTAGTGCCAGGAAAACAGACAAAAAAAGCCGCTTTCGTTCACACTCAGTCTCTAGCTGTCATGCACCGAAAGCACAGCTCCCTATCCACATCCAGTCCCCACAGACCTTTCCATGGTTTACCCCAAGCGTTTCACATACATGGTTCAGTCCATTGACAGCAAGTAGACCCCGTTATACCACATCGTTCCAATTCACTTTATTCCTTGCGCTCCTCTCGCCCTCCTGTATGTTCAGGCCTCGATCACTCAAAATCCTTTTCACTCCATCCTTGCTCCTCCAATTTGTAGTCATATTTGCTGTGTCTTGGTTTGACTTGCTACATGAATGTACAATTCTTGCTGAAGGAATGTTTCCTCACGTCCACCCGTAGGTCATATCCTCCTGTGTGGGACTCAACGTCTGGTTTATTTAACCAGTTTCCCATCTTCATAACTACACATTCCAGGGTTTTATTGGATAATTAGTTTGTCTGACAAACGCTCCGTCTTGTGACATTATTCTGCATCCCCTGTTCCTCCGCACGTTTTTCATCAGGAAACATATTTAGGTTAGACTATTTCGTTTGGGAAATCAGTGAGGCAGATCTGAAACAGTAATGGCCCCAGCGCCGGGCACTGAGGGACGCCATCTGTCACTCAGTCCCAGCTTGAGGAAACTCCTCCAACGTTGCCTTGTGTTCCCTCCCAGTTGGTACTTGTCACTGCACATAAGCAGCCCACCTTTGGTCACTGCACATAAGCAGCCCACCTTTGGTCACTGCACATAAGCAGCCCACCTTTGGTCACTGCACATAAGCAGCCCACCTTTGATCCCAGTTGGGAAGATTGCTTTCATCACGAGTCTTCTGTAGGGGACGAACAATAGCCTTCTGGCTCTCCTTGGATACACAGTCCTCCCAGCCATCGCGTCATGTGGTATACACAAGCCTGAATGTCCAGTAGATCGTCATGCGAGACCTCGGTCTATATCGTCTCCCACATTGGTAATTTGTGCTTCTCAAGCACTCCTCGGTGTGGTTTTCGTGTGGGTCGTTCTCTATCTGTACTGTTATGGGGATGAGTTCTACACCGGTGGGACCCCGTCGCTCAAACTTCCCTCACCATCACGTTGCCTCTGAAACGTTTGTATATCGCCGACGGCCACAGTTTGTTTAGTCTACTAGCAGTCATCCACCAGCCATACACTACTTCTTACGTCCTCACAGTAGACTACTTGCTTACCTTCTTCATCATGGTCTCTGGTTACGCTAGTATTACATGTCATGAACTGTTCACAGTCGACATCATCCAACTGTAATTGTCTACTCTCTCTCTCTCTCTCTCTCTCTCTCTCTCTCTCTCTCTCTCTCTCTCTCTCTCTCTCTCTCTCTCTTGAACTAATTGTACGTCCATACCTCACGTATCATCATAATGTAGTTATCATGTAAGTTGCTCTCATCTAGTTCAGTCATGCTGGTTCTTCAGGTATGGTGACCAGCCTTGGTAGGTGTGACCCAGTTCTGGTCTGTATCATGACCACCTCACCAAACAGTAAGGGTCATTATGAGGTCTGACACCACACACACTTGGTCTCTCATAATTTTCCTGACGCAGAGCTCCGGCTTCTCTCACTTATACTAGATTTCTGTCATATATTTCCCGTTAGGTAATAATTGTGTGTGTGTGTGTGTGGGTCTCCCATCACTCTGGCTGCCGTCTTCATTACTTGGAGTCAATTTTACTGATCAGACCAACTTCGAAGTTCTTCTCTCTCTCTCTCTCTCTCTCTCTCTCTCTCTCTCTCTCTCTCTCTCTCTCTCTCTCTCTCTCTCTCTATCTCGTGACTCTGGTGGCATCATCATCTGCAAACATGTTCAGGTAGGACCAGGAGGCGGATGGCAGCACAAGACGGAGCCTGGCGGTGTTCCGCTGGTGAGGCACCGTACGTCGAGCATGGTAAGCCACGACCTCTGCTCCCCTGCACTAGGTAATGCAGGGGTGTGCCGGCAGGGGTGTGCCCGCTACCTCCGCCTGTAGATGTAGCTTCTCAATGCACCTCTGATTCGTTAGTGTCAGAGGTTCTCTGGTCATGCAGGAACACACCAACTTGATCTGTATAAGAAGCAGAATGTCATGCAAGTTCGGGAGACTTGTAGAGCATGACCGTCCCTGGTGAGCCCGTGCCGTCACCCAGGTTCTCCTGTGTACGTGGTCATACTTCTGACCTTCTGGTGAGGTTCTCCGGTGTTCTGCCGTCCACACCGGGTACGAGGACATCATCGTCATGTTACGGTTACCCGTCGTACACCCAGGCACGACACTGGAGCTCCTCCACGTCTTATGAACATCTTGTGATAACCTGTTATATTGAAGGGTGTAGTTGTCTTGCCTCCACACATTCAGCACATACGTATATGGACACTTCATGAAGGTGTTCAACCTCTCATGGGTCGGGCCAGTTGTCTCATCATTTCTGTCAACTTGTGTCATTGAAGACATCTTCACCGTCCCACTTCCTCAAGGATGGAGCAGTTGTGTCGTCCACTGTGAACATACTCTTCAACCTATCATTCACCTCCTCACATATTCTCTTATTCTCCTCCTCCTCCACCCAAGTCCCTTACCCTAATTAGTGTGTGTGTGTGTGTGTGTGTGTGTGTGTGTGTGTGTGTGTGTGTGTGTGTGTGTGTGTGTCCCACATGACAAGTGTTGACAGTGACCGACTGGCCTCACGTGGGTCTGGCCTGGCCACACCACCTCCAGCCTCACCTCACCAGTGAACATTATTAAGTAGTAAGCTTCACCTTCCTGGGTCCACTGCCCTCACTCACACCCTCCTCACTCACACCCTCCTCACTCACACCCCTCCTCACTCCCGCCCTCCACACTCACACCCTCCTCACTCCCGCCCTCCACACTCACACCCCTCCTCACCCCCGCCCTCTTCGCTCACACCCCTCGTCACTCCCGCCCTCCTCACTCACCCCCTCCTCACTCCCACCCTCCTGACTCCCACCTTCCTGACTCCGACCCCTCCTCACTCCCACCCCTCCTCACACCCATCCTCCTCAGCCCCTCCTCACTCCCGCCCTCCTCACTCCCACCCCTCCTCACACCCATCCTCCTCACTGCCGCCCCTCCTCATCAACTACTAATTTCCTTGTATCATCGTTACAGTCTGTAGGACAAGCAGGCCACCACAAACGACAGGTAGATGTTGTGGCTGGGACGGGGCTGGGGGGAGGGGGGTGAGGGGGCGTGTCCGATCAGGCTGGGAGGTGCCCCGGGGGAGGGGGGGGTAGGGGAGGAGGGGGGGGGGAAAGAGCTGTCAGGTGTGAGGGCCACGATCCGCCGCCTGAGCGTCCAGGAAATGTGGCAGGCAGGCATGGGAGGCAGGCAGGCAAGCAGGCATGGGAGGCAGGCAGGCAAGCAGGCATGGGAGGCAGGCAGGCAAGCAGGCATGGGAGGCATGGGAGGCAGGCAGGCAGGCAGGCAGGCATGGGAGGCACCGTGTGGTGGTGGTGGGGCAGCACCAGGAGACGCAGGTCAGCTGGGCTCACCATCACACATGAATGCACTTGTACCATGGATGACGTCTGCTTGTGGTCCACACGTGAGCCTAGATGTAAGTATACCTACTGTGTATACATGGCTAGATGTAAGCATACTTCCTGTATATACACAATTAGATGTAAGTATACCTACTGTGTATACATAGCTAGATATAAGCATAATTCCTGTGTATACACAGTTAAATGTAAGTATACCTACTGTGTATACATGGCTAGATATAAGCATACTTCCTGTGTATACACAGGTAGATGTAAGTATACCTACTGTGTATACATAGCTAGATATAAGCATACTTCCTGTGTATACACAGTTAGATGTAAGTATACCTACTGTGTATACATAGCTAGATATAAGCATACTTCCTGTGTATACACAGATGTAAGTATACCTACTGTGTATACATAGCTAGATGTAAGCATACTTCCTGTGTATACACAGTCCACCAGTGATTGTATGGGCAGATGCATATGCTCATACAAGCATAAACGCAAATGTATGTATTCATTATACATTATACTGTATGCTGTCATTCTCGAGCATTGTCAACATTGTTAGATATATCTACACAGACGTCACGTACATTACTGCTGGTGATGTGAGACGATATACTCACCTGCACCAGCAAAGATTTGTACTGTCTTCCATATGTAAGAATTACTACACACCTGAACACTGATGTATGCCTTCCTACAAATGAGTGCATGCATGTATACATTCCTACACGTGAGCATGTATGTATATATTCCTACACACATGAGCATGGATGTATACATTCCTACACACGTGAGCATGCATGTATACATTCCTACACACGTGAGCATGCATGTATACATTCCTACACACGTGAGCATGCATGTATACATTCCTACACACGTGAGCATACATGTATACATTCATACACTCGTTAGCATACATGTATATATTCCTACACACATGAGCATGGATGTATACATTCCTACACACGTGAGCATGCATGTATATATTCCTACACACGTGAGCATGGATGTATACATTCCTACACACGTGAGCATGCATGTATACATTCCTACACACGTGAGCATGCATGTATACATTCCTACACACGTGAGCATGCATGTATACATTCCTACACACGTGAGCATACATGTATACATTCATACACTCGTTAGCATACATGTATATATTCCTACACACGTGAGCATGGATGTATACATTCCTACACACGTGAGCATGCATGTATACATTCTTACACACGTGAGCATGCATGTATACATTCTTACACACGTGGGTATACATGTATACATTCCTACACACTTGAGCATGTATGTATACATTCTTACACACGTGGGTATACATGTATACATTCCTATACACGTGAGCATGCATGTATACATTCTTACACACGTGGGTATGCATGTATACATTCCTACACACTTGAGCATGTATGTATACATTCTTACACACGTGGGTATACATGTATACATTCCTATACACGTGAGCATGCATGTATACATTCTTACACACGTGGGTATACATGTATACATTCCTACACACTTGAGCATGTATGTATACATTCTTACACACGTGGGTATACATGTATACATTCCTATACACGTGAGCATGCATGTATACATTCTTACACACGTGGGTATACATGTATACATTCTTACACACGTGAGCATGGATGTATGACCTTTTGCACTTAGGAACATATAAAAGTTTACACACACACACACACACACACACAACACGTACACACACACACACACACACACACACACACACACACACACACACACACACACGTCAGGAGCAGACCTCCCCGGCCAGGGTAACAGTGGGGTCCCACGGAGCTTACCGCTGCCACCATCTGTGATCCCAGAAAATGTAACGATAGCAAAACCTATCTATATCTGAAGGACTCCTTATATATATATATATATATATATATATATATATATATATATATATATATATATATATATATATATATATATATTTTATATTTCATTTTGCTTTGTCGCTGTCTCCCGCGTTTGCGAGGTAGCGCAAGGAGACAGGCGAAAGAAATGGCCCAACTCACCCCCATACACATGTATATACATACACGTCCACACTCGCAAATATACATATCTATACATCTCAATGTACACATATATATACACACACAGACATATACATATATACACATGTACATAATTCTTACTGTATGCCTTTATTTATTTCCATCGCCACCTCGCCACACATGGAATAACATCCCCCTCCCCCCTCATGTGTGCGAGGTAGCGCTAGGAAAAGACAACAAAGTATTTCTAAGTATTTCTCACATACATTCTTCAAAGCAAACACCTGATCCACACATCCTCTACCACTTCTGAAACCACACTGCTCTTCCCCAATCTGATGCTCTGTACATGCCTTAACCCTCTCAATCGATACCCTACCATATAATTTACCAGGAATACTCAACAAACTTATACCTCTGTAATTTGAGCACTCACTCTTATCCCCTTTGCCTTTGCACAATGGCACTATGCAAGCATTCCGCCAATCCTCAGGCACCTCACCATGAGTCATACATACATTAAATAACCTTACCAACCAGTCAACAATACAGTCACCCCCTTTTTTAATAAATTCCACTGCAATACCATCGAAACCCGCTGCCTTGCCGGCTTTCATCTTCCGCAAAGCTTTTACTACCTCTTCTCTGTTTACCAAATCCTTTTCCCTAACCCTCTCACTTTGCACTCCACCTCGACCAAAACACCCTATATCTGCCACTCTATCATCAACCACATTCAACAAACCAAAATACTCACTCCATCTCCTTCTCACATCACCACTACTTGTTATCACCTCCCCATTAGCCCCCTTCACTGAAGTTCCCATTTGCTCCCTTGTCTTACGCACTTTATTTACCTCCTTCTAATTCATCTCTTTATTCTCCCTAAAAATTAATGATACTCTCTCACCCCAACTCTCATTTGCCCTCTTTTTCACCTCTTGCACCTTTCTCTTGACCTCCTGCCTCTTTCTTTTATACATCTCCCACTCATTTGCATTTTTTTTCTGCAAAAATCGTCCAAATGCCTCTCTCTTCTCTTTCACTAATAATCTTACTTCTTCATCCCACCACTCAATACCCTTTCTAATCAACCCACCTCCCGCGCTTCTCATGCCACAAGCATCTTTTGCGCAAGCCATCACTGCTTCCCTAAATACATCCCATTCCTCCCCCACTTCCATTACCTCCATTGTTCGCACCTTTTTCATTTCTGTACTCAGTTTCTCCTGGTACTTCCTCACACGTCTCCTTCCCAAGCTTACTTACTCTCACCACCCTCTTCACCCCAACATTCTCCCTTCTTTTCTGAAAACCCATACAAATCTTTACCTTCGCCTCCACAAGATAATGATCAGACATCCCTCCATTTGCACCTCTCAGCACATTAACATCCAAAAGTCTCTCTTTCGCGCGCCTGTCAATTAACACGTAATCTAATAACACTCTCTGGCCATCTCTCCTACTTACATACGTATACTTATGTTTATCTCTCTTTTTAAACCAGGTATTCCCAATCACCAGCCCTTTTTCAGCACATAAATCTACAAGCTCTTCACCATTTCCGTTTACAACACTGAACACCCCATGTATACCAATTATTCCCTCAACTGCCACATTACTCACCTTTGCATTCAAATCACCCATCACTATAACCCGGTCTTGCGCATCAAAACCACTAACACACTCTTTCAGCTGCTCCCAAAACACTTTCTTCTCATGCCTAGGTGCATATGCACCAATAACCACCCATCTCTCTCCATCAATATATATATATATATATATATATATATATATATATATATATATATATATATATATATATATATATATATATATATATCCCTGGGGATAGGGGAGAAAGAATACTTCCCACGCATTCCTCACGTGTCGTAAAAGGCGACTAAAGGGTACGGGAGCGGGGGGCTAGAAACCCTCCCCTCCTTGTATTTTAACTTTCTAAAAGGGGAAACAGAAGCATGAGTCACGCAGGGAGTGCTCATCCTCCTCGAAGGCTCAGATTAGTTTGTCTAAATGTGTGTGGATGTAACCAAGATGAGAAAAAAGGAGAGATAGGTAGTATGTTTGAGGAAAGGAACCTGGATGTTTTGGCTCTGAGTGAAACGAAGCTCAAGGGTAAAGGGGAAGAGTGGTTTGAGAATGTCTTGTGAGTAAAGTCAGGGGTTAGTGAGAGGACAAGAGCAAGGGAAGGAGTAGCACTACTCCTGAGACAGGAGTGGTGGGAATATGTGATAGAGTGTAAGAAAGTAAACTCTAGATTGATATGGGTAAAACTGAAAGTGGTTGGAGAGAGATTGGTGATTATTGGTGCATATGCACCTGGGCATGAGAAGAAAGATCATGAGAGGCAAGTGTTTTGGGAGCAGCTGAGTGAGTGTGTCAGTAGTTTTGATGCACTACACCGGGTTATAATGATGGGTGATTTGAATGTAAAGGTGAGTAATATGGCAGTTGAGGGAATAATTGGTATACATGGGGTGTTCAGTGTTGTAAATGGAAATGGTGAAGAGCTTATAGATTTATGTGCTGAAAAAGGACTGGTGATTGGGAATACCTGGTTTAAAAAGAGAGATATTCATAAGTATACGTATGTAAGTAGGAGAGATGGCCAGAGAGCGTTATTGGATCACGTGTTAATTGATAGGCACGCAAAAGAGAGACTTTTGGATGTTAATGTGCTGAGAGGTGCAACTGGAGGGATGTCTGATCATTATCTTGTGGAGGCGAAGGTAAAGATTTGTAGAGGTTTTCAGAAAAGAAGAGAGAATGTTGGGATGAAGAGGGTGGTGAGAGTAACTGAGCTTGGGAAGGAGACTTGTGTGAGGAAGTACCAGGAGAGACTGAGTACAGAAAGGAAAAAGGTGAGAACAAAGGAGGTAAGGGGAGTGGGGGAGGAATGGGATGTATTTAGGGAAGCAGTGATGGCTTGCGTAATAGATGCTTGTGACATAAGAATCGTGGGAGGTGGGCAGATTAGAAAGTGTAGTGAGTGGTGGGATGAAGAAGTAAGATTATTAGTGAAAGAGAAGAGAGAGGCATTTGGACGATTTTTGCAGGGAAATAATGCAAATGAGTGGGAGATGTATAAAAGAAAAAGGCAGGAGGTGAAGAGAAAGGTGCAAGAGGTGAAAAAGAGGACAAATGAGAGTTGGGGTGAGAGAGTATCATTAAATTTTAGGGAGAATAAAAAGATGAATTAGAAGGAGGTAAATAAAGTGCGTAAGACAAGGAACAAATGGGAACGTAAGTGAAGGGGGCAAATGGGGAGGTGATAACAAGTAGTGGTGATGTGAGAAGGAGATGGAGTGAGTATTTTGAAGGTTTGTTGAATGTGTTTGATGATAGAGTGGCAGATATAGGGTGTTATGGTCGAGGTGGTGTGCAAAGTGAGAGGGCTAGGGAGAATGATTTGGTAAACAGAGAAGAGATAGTGAAAGCTTTGCGGAAGATGAAAGCCGGGAAGGCGGCGGGTTTAGATGGTATTGCAGTGGAATTTATTAAAAAACGGGGTGACTGTGTTGTTGACTGGTTGGTAAGGATATTCAATGTATGTATGACTCATGGTGAGGTGCCTGAGGATTGGCGGAATGCCTGCATAGTACCATTGTACAAAGGCAAAGGGGATAAGAGTGAGTGCTCAAATTACAGAGGTATAAGTTTGTTGAGTATTCCTGGTAAATTATATGGGAGGGTATTGATTGAGAGGGTGAAGGCATGCACAGACCATCAGATTGGGGAAGAGCAGTGTGGTTTCAGAAGTGGTAGAGGATGTGTGGATCAGGTGTTTGCTTTGAAGTATGTATGTGAGAAATACTTAGAAAAGCAAATGGATTTGTATGTAGCATTTATGGATTTGGAGAAGGCATATGATAGAGTTGATAGAGATGCTCTGTGGAAGGTACTAAGAATATATGGTGTGGGAGGCTAGATGTTAGAAGCAGTGAAAAGTTTTTATCGAGGATGTAAGGCGTGTGGACGTGTAGGACGAGACGAAAGTGATTGGTTCTCAGTGAATGTAGGTTTGCGGCAGGGGTGTGTGAGGTCTCCATGGTTGTTTAATTTGTTTATGGATGGGGTTGTTAGGGAGGTAAATGCAAGAGTTTTGGAAAGAGGGGCAAGTATGCAGTGTGTTGTGGATGAGAGAGCTTGGGAAGTGGGTCAGTTGTTGTTCGCTGATGATACAGCGCTGGTGGCTGAACGGTGTGAGAAACTGCAGAAGCTGGTGACTGAGTTTGGTAAAGTGTGTGAAAGAATAATGCTGAGAGTAAATGTGAATAAGAGCAAGGTTATTAGGTACAGTAGGGTTGAGGGACAAGTCAATTGGGAGGTTAGTTTGAATGGAGAAAAACTAGAGGAAGTGAAGTGTTTTAGATACCTGGGAGTGGATCTGGCAGCGGATGGAACCATGGAAGCTGAAGTGAATCATAGGATGGGGGAGGGGGCGAAAGTTGTGGGAGCGTTGAAGAATGTGTGAAAGTCGAGAACATTATCTCGGAAAGCAAAAATGGGTATGTTTGAAGGAATAGTGGTTCCAACAATGTTATATAGTTGCGAGGCTGTCATGCATAATGCACCGAAATCACTGATCCCTTTCCACATCCAGGCCCCACAAAACTTTCCATGGTTTATCCCAGACGCTTCACATGCCCTGGTTCAATCCATTGACAGCACGTCGACACCGGTACACCACATCGTTCCAATTCACTCTATTCCTTGCACGCCTTTCACCCTCCTGCATGTTCAGGCCCCGATCGCTCAAAATCTTTTTTACTCCATATTTCCACCTCCAATTTGGTCTCCCACTTCTCCTCGTTCCCTCCACGTCTGACACATATATCCTCTTTGTCAATCTTCCCTCACTCATTCTCTCCATGTGGCCAAACCATTTCAAAACACCCTCTTGTTCTTTCTCAACCACACCCTTTTTATTACCACACATCTCTCTTACCATTTCATTGCTAACTCAATCAAACCACCTCACACCACATATTGTCCTCAAACATCTCACTTCCAACACATCCACACTCCTCCGCACTACTCTATTTATAGCCCACGTCTTGCGACCATATAACATTGTTGGAACCATTATTTCTTCAAACATACCCATATTTGCTCTCCGAGATAATGTTCTCGCCTTCCACACATTTTTCATCGCTCCCAGAACTTTCGCCCCCTCCCCCTCCTTGTGCTTCCATGGTTCCATCCGCTGCCAAATCCACTCCCAGATATCTACAACACTTCACTTTCTCCAGTTTTTCTCTATTCAAATTTACCTCCCAGTTGACTTGCCCCTCAACCCTACTGTACCTAATTTCCTTGCTCTTATTCACATTTACTCTCAGTATTCTTCTTTCACACACTTTACCAACCTCAGTCACCAGCTTCTGCAGTTTCTCACCCGAATCAGCCACCAGCGCTGTATCATCAACGAACAACAACTGACTCACTTCCCAAGCCCTGTCATCCGCAACAGACTGCATACTTGCCCCTCTCTCCAAAACTCTTACATTCACCTCCCTAACAACGCCATCCATAAACAAATTAAACAACCATGGAGACATCACACACCCCTGCCGCAAACCGACATTTACTGAGAACCAATCACTTTCCTCTCTTCCTACTCGTACATATGTCTTACATCCTAGATTAAAACTTTTCACTGCTTCTAAGAAATTGCCTCCCACACCATATATTCTTAATACCTTCCACAGACCATCTCTATCAACTCTTACCATATGCCTTCTCCAGATCTATAAATGCTACATTCAAATCCATTTGCTTTTGTAAGTATTTCTCTCATACATTCTTCTAGCAAACACCTGATCCACACATCCTCTACCACGTCTGAAACCACACTGCTCTTCCCCAATCTGATGACCTGTTCATGCCTTCACTCTCTCTATCAATACCCTCCCATATAATTTACCAGGAATACTCAACAAACTTATACCTCTGTAATTCGAGCACTCACCTTTATCCCCTTTGCCTTTGTATAATGGCACTATGCAAGCATTCCGCCAATCCTGAGGCACCTCACCACGAGTCATACATACACTGAATATCCTTACCAATCAGTCAACAACACAGTCACCATTTTTTTTTCTAATAAATTCCTCTACAATACCATCTAAACCCGCTGCCTTGCCAGCTTTCTTCTGCAAAGCCTTTACTACCTCCTCTCTGTTTACCAAATCATTCTCCCTAACCCTTTCACTTCACACACCACCTCGACCAAAACACCCTATATCTGCCACTCTATCATCTAACACATTCAACAATCCTTCAAAATACTCACTCCATCTCCTTCTCACATCACCACTACTTATCAGCTCCCCATTGGCCCCCTTCACCGATGTTCCCATTTGTTCCCTTATCTTACGCACTTTATTTACCTCCTTCCAAAACATCTTTTTATTCTCCCGAAAAGTTAATGATACTTTCTCACCACAACTCTCATTTGCCCTCTTTTTCACCTCTTGCACCTTTCTCTTGACCTCCTGCCTCTTTCTTTCATACATCTCCCAGTCATTTGCTTTATTTCCATGCAAAACTCGTCCAAATGCCTCTCTCTTCTCTTTCACTAATAAACTAACTTCTTCATCCCACCACTCAATACCCTTTCTAATCTGCCCACCTCCCACGCTTCTCATGCTACAAGCATCTTTTGCGCAAGCCATCCCTGCTTCCCTAAATACATCCCATTCCTACCCCACTCCCCTTATGTCCTATGTTCTCACCTTTTTCCATTCTGCACTCAGTCTCTCCTGGTACTTCCTCACACAAGTCTCCTTCCCAAGCTCACTTACTCTCACCACTCTCTTCACTCCAACATTCTCTCTTCTTTTCTGAATACCTCTACAAATCTTTACCTTCGCCTCCACAAGATTATGATCAGACATCTCTCCAGTTGCACCTCTCAGCACATTAACATCCAAAAGTTTCTCTTTCGCGCGCCTATCAATTAACACGTAATCCAATAACGCTCTCTGGCCATCTCTCCTACTTACATACGTATACTTATGTATATCTCTCTTTTTAAACCAGGTATTCCCAATCATCAGTCCTTTTAAAGGGCATAAATCTACAAGCTCTTCACCATTTCCATTTACAACATTGAACACCCCATGTACACCAATTATTCCCTCAACTGCCACATTACTCACCTTTGCATTCAAATCACCCATCACTATAACCCGGTCTTGTGCATCAAAACTACTAACACACTCACTCAGTTGCTCCCAAAACACTTGCCTCTCATGATCTTTCTTCTCATGACCAAGTGCAAATGCACCAATAATCAACCATCTCTCTCCATCCACTTTCAGTTTTATCCATATCAATCTAGAGTTTACTTTCTTACACTCTATCACATACTCCCACCACTCCTGTTTCAGGAGTAGTGCTACTCCTTCCTCAGCTCTTGTCCTCTCGCCAACCCCTGACTTAACTCCCAAAACATTCCTAAACCACCCTTCCCCTTTACCCTTGAGCTTCGTTTCACTCAGAGCCAAAACACACACACACACACACACACACACACACACACACACACACACATATATATATATATATATATATATATATATATATATATATATATATATATATATATATATATGTCTGATCATTATCTTGTGGAGGCTAAGGTGAAGATTTGTATGGGTTTTCAGAAGAGAAGAGTGATTGTTGGGGTGAAGAGGGTGGTGAGAGTAAGTGAGCTTGAGAAGGAGACTTGTGTGAGGAAGTACCAGAAGAGACTGAGTACAGAATGGAAAAAGGTGAGAACAATGGAAGTAAGGGGAGTGGGGGAGGAATGGGATGTATTTAGGGAAGCAGTGATGGCTTGCGCAAAAGGTGCTTGTGGCATGAGAAGAGTGGGAGGTGGGTTGATTAGAAAGGGTAGTGAATGGTGGGATGAAGAAGTAAGATTATTAGTGAAAGAGAAGAGAGAGGCATTTGGACGATTTTTGCAGGGAAAAAATGCAAATGAGTGGGAGATGTATAAAAGAAAGAGACAGGAGGTCAAGAGAAAGGTGCAAGAGGTGAAAAAGAGGGCAAATGAGAGTTGGGGTGAGAGAGTATCATTAGATTTTAGGGAGAATAAAAAGATGTTTTGGAAGTAGGTAAATAAAGTGCGTAAGACAAGGGAGCAAATGGGAACTTCAGTGAAGGGCGCAAATGCGGAGGTGATAACAATTAGTGATGATGTGAGAAGGAGATGGAGTGAGTATTTTGAAGGTTTGTTGAATGTGTTTGATGATAGAGTGGCAGATATAGGGTGTTTTGGTCGAGGTGGTGTGCAAAGTGAGAGGGTTAGGGAAAATGATTTGGTAAACAGAGAAGAGGTAGTAAAAGCTTTGCGGAAGATGAAAGCCGGCAAGGCAGCAGGTTTGGATGGTATTGCAGTGGAATTTATTAAAAAAGGGGGTGACTGTATTGTTGACTGGTTGGTAAGGTTATTTAATGTATGTATGACTCATGGTGAGGTGCCTGAGGATTGGCGGAATGCGTGCATAGTGCCATTGTACAAAGGCAAAGGGGATAAGAGTGAGTGCTCAAATTACAGAGGTATAAGTTTGTTGGGTATTCCTGGTAAATTATATGGGAGGGTATTGATTGAGAGGGTGAAGGCATGTACAGAGCATCAGATTGGGGAAGAGCAGTGTGGTTTCAGAAGTGGTAGAGGATGTGTGGATCAGGTGTTTGCTTTGAAGAATGTATGTGAGAAATACTTAGAAAAGTAAATGGATTTGTATGTAGCATTTATGGATCTGGAGAAGGCATATGATAGAGTTGATAGAGATGGTCTGTGGAAGGTATTAAGAATATATGGTGTGGGAGGCAAGTTGTTAGAAGCAGTGAAAAGTTTTTATCGAGGATGTAAGGCATGTGTACGTGTAGGAAGAGAGGAAAGTGATTGGTTCTCAGTGAATGTAGGTTTGCGGCAGGGGTGTGTGATGTCTCCATGGTTGTTTAATTTGTTTATGGATGGGGTTGTTAGGGAGGTGAATGCAAGAGTTTTGGGAAGAGGGGCAAGTATGAAGTCTGTTGTGGATGAGAGAGCTTGGGAAGTGAGTCAGTTGTTGTTCGCTGATGATACAGCGCTGGTGGCTGATTCATGTGAGAAACTGCAGAAGCTGGTGACTGAGGTTGGTAAAGTGTGTGAAAGAAGAAAGTTAAGAGTAAATGTGAATAAGAGCAAGGTTATTAGGTACAGTAGGGTTGAGGGTCAATTGGGAGGTAAGTTTGAATGGAGCAAAACTGGAGGAAGTGAAGTGTTTTAGATATCTGGGAGTGGATCTGGCAGCGGATGGAACCATGGAAGCGGAAGTGGATCATAGGGTGGGGGAGGGGGCGAAAATCCTGGGAGCCTTGAAGAATGTGTGGAAGTCGAGAACATTATCTCGGAAAGCAAAAATGGGTATGTTTGAAGGAATAGTGGCTCCAACAATGTTGTATGGTTGCGAGGCGTGGGCTATGGATAGAGTTGTGCGCAGGAGGATGGATGTGCTGGAAATGAGATGTTTGAGGACAATGTGTGGTGTGAGGTGGTTTGATCGAGTAAGTAACGTAAGGGTAAGAGAGATGTGTGGAAATAAAAAGAGCGTGGTTGAGAGAGCAGAAGAGGGTGTTTTGAAATAGTTTGGGCACATGGAGAGAATGAATGAGGAAAGATTGACCAAGAGGATATATGTGTCGGAGGTGGAGGGAACGAGAAGTGAGAGACCAAATTGGAGGTGGAAAGATGGAGTGAAAAAGATTTTGTGTGATCGGGGCCTGAACATGCAGGAGGGTGAAAGGAGGGCAAGGAATAGAGTGAATTGGATCGATGTGGTATACCGGGGTTAACGTGCTGTCAGTGGGTTGAATCAGGGCATGTGAAGCGTCTGGGGTAAACCATGGAAAGCTGTGTAGGTATGTATATTTGCGTGTGTGGACGTATGTATATACATGTGTATGGGGGTGGGTTGGGCCATTTCTTTCGTCTGTTTCCTTGCGCTACCTCGCAAACGCGGAAGACAGCGACAAAGAAAAAAAAATATATATATGTATGTATATATATATATATATATATATATATATATATATATATATATATATATATATATATATATATACATAACTCAATTTTCTAGCAAGACCTATAGTGAGTTCAGTAGGCTCCATCACATATAAATTGTCAAAATGGTTAGTTTCTTTATTAAGCCCTTTAGTGGGTAAGATATCAATTTCTAATATCATGAACAATGTAGATTTAGTCAACAAGCTATACAATATCAATGTTAATTTTGATTTCAAACTAGTTAGCTTTAATGTTTTCTCACTTTTCACTAAAGTTCCAGTTGATGACCTTTTAGAATATTTATTAGATGTCTTGGATGATATTCATTTACCTGTTCCAAAGTCTTTTTTCATTGAACTGATAAAATTGTGTGTAAAAGACTGTGTATTTCAATTCAATGGAGATTATTATGTTCAAAAATTTGGTATGGCAGTGGGTAACCCTCTTTCACCTGTACTAAGTAATCTTTACATGGAAATTTTTGAAACAAAATTACTAAAGGATATCTTACCTTCTAATGCAATTTGGTTTATGTATGTAGATGATGTTCCTTTTGTTTAGCCAACAAATGAAAATTTACATATATTTCTCCCCTTACTTAACAATTTAGTACCTTCCATCAAATTTACTGTAGAAAATGAAAATAATGGTATGTTACCATTTTTAGATTGCATGATCCATAGGCAAGGAAACAAGTTAATGTTTAGCATATACAGAAAGCTGACCAATGTATGCTCATATATCCATTATTACTCATCTCAACATGACAGAGTTAAATTATCATCATTTCAATCTATGTTCCTTAGGGCATTACGTATTTGCAGTCCAGAGTTTATTGATGATGAGTTTGAGAAGATATATTCTATTGAATCCATGTTAAAGTACCCAAGATCTTTCATTGATAAATCCCCTAAGTTAGCAAAGAAATCATTTTATAGAGTTGAGCCCAAACCTCCCATTGACACCAAGAATCTTTTAGTTCTCCCTTTTAACAATAATTTCACTTTACTTCCCATGTTGCTTAAATCCTTTAATGTAAATGTTGCCTTTAGCAACAATAGTACTATAAAGAATATCTTAATCAGGAATTCACCAGAAAATTCTCTTGGATGCATCTATAAAGTGCCTTGTTGAAATTGTGATAAATTTTATGTTGGGCAGACTGGTAAGGATCTTTCTGTTAGGCTTAAGCAACATAGATATAGTATAAGAACGGGACAAGAATCAAATGCCTTGTTCAATCACGTTAAAAACTATGATCATTGTACTGACTGGAGTAATGCCATCTCAGTTGTTAACTCTAACTCTATTACCACGAGAAATATCATTGAATCTTCTATTATTAGATACACAAAGAATTATAATCTTAATATTAGTGATGGTCTATATAAATTATATAACATTATTGTTGATAAAATTTGTAAAATGATAAGTTTATGAACGCTCGTTGTATGTCTTGGACAATTGCATGTTTACCAAATGGCGTCCTAGCTTCATATCTTCGATGTATATCAACTGACTGTTATATTTCTCTCTTGTATCTCCCCTAATGATGTGATTATTACACGAAAGTGCACTTGGGAACTTATCGTGTTTCATTTTCCCCGTGGACTCATAGGAATATATATATATATATATATATATATATATATATATATATATATATATATATATATATATATATATATATATATATATATCTTTCTTTTCTTTCATACCTATTCGCCATCTCCCGCATTAGCGAGGTTGGATTAAGAACAGAGGACTGGACCTTTGAGGGAATATCCTCACCTGGCCCCCTTCTCTGTCCCTTCTTTTGGAAAATCAAAAAAAAAAAAAAAAAAAACGAGAGGGGACTATTTCCAGCCCCCCCGCTCCCTTCCCTTTTAGTCGCCTTCTACGACACGCAGGGAATGCGTGGGAAGTATTCTTAATCCCCTATCCCCAGGGATATATATATATATATATATATATATATATATATATATATATATATATATATATATATATATATTTACCTTATAACCACAAGGAAACATGAAGCACGACCAGGCCAGGTGCACTTTCATGTATAATCTTCTCTGATGACATGATTATACACAAAGTGCAGCCGGGTTTATTATTTTCCATTTTCCCTTGTTGTTATCAGGAAATACTGGATCACGCGTACCTCTGTGGCCTACTGTACATGACAGCTAGAGACTGAGTGTGAACGAATGCGGCCTTTGTTGTCTTAGCGCTACCTCGCGCACATGTGGGGGAGGGGGTTGTTATTTCTTGTGTGGCGGGGTGGCGACGGGAATGAATAAGGGTAGGCAGTATGAATTATGTACATGCGTATATATGTATATGTCTGTGTGTGTATATATATATGTATACGTTGAGATGTATAGTTATGTATATGTGCGTGTGTGGACGTGTATGTATACATGTGTATGTGGATGGGTTTGGCCATTCTTTCGTCTGTTTCCTTGTGCTACCTCGCTAACGCGGGAGACAGCGACAAAGTATAATAAAAGAAAGAAAAATTATATATATATATATATATATATATATATATATATATATATATATATATATATATATATATAATATATATATATATATATATATATATATATATATATATATATATATATATATATATATATATATATATAATTGTATGGTTGCGATGCGTGGGCTATGGATAGAGTTGTGCGCAGGAGGATGGATGTGCTGGAAATGAGATGTTTGAGGACACTGTGTGGTGTGAGGTGGTTTGATCGAGTGAGTAACGTAAGGGTAAGAGAGATGTGTGGAAATAAAAAGAGCGTGGTTGAGAGAGCAGAAGAGGGTGTTTTGAAGTGGTTTGGGCACATGGAGAGAATGAGTGAGGAAAGATTGACCAAGAGGATATATGTGTCGGAGGTGGAGGGAACGAGGAGAAGAGGGAGACCAAATTGGAGGTGGAAAGATGGAGTGAAAAAGATTTTGTCTGATTGGGGCCTGAACATGCAGGAGGGTGAAAGGAGGGCAAGGAATAGAGTGAATTGGAGCGATGTGGTATACCGGGGTTGACGTGCTGTCAGTGGATTGAATCAAGGCATGTGAAGCGTCTGGGGTACACCATGGAAAGCTGTGTAGGTATGTATATTTGCGTGTGTGGACGTATGTATATACATGTGTATGGGGGGGGGCATTTCTTTCGTCTGTTTCCTTGCGCTACCTCGCAAACGCGGGAGACAGCGACAAAGTATAATAATAAATATAATATATATATATATATATATATATATATATATATATATATATATATATATATATATATATATATATATATATATATATCAATGGCATTATAATTGAAGCATGAAGTAATAGGGAGTTTCATGCTTTAGAAACTAAGACAAAATGTTGAAGTAAACAAACAAGTAGTTCAGAAACTCATCCCAATAAATGTAACGTCATGAAGATGGGAGGGTGTGAGGGGAGCCACACTGTCAGTGTCACACTGGGAGGAACATGTCACACTGTGTGACATGCTGCAAGGTGAGGTTTACATTACCATCACTATCACGAGCGAGACGCAACGTGATGAAGGTCACCCACACCCAAGTATCGGCCAAAGGCAGACTTGGCTTTTAGTATCTGGAGGAGGAGATGTTGCACGTGATACATACTGTCTTATGGACGGGTTTCGGTGGTCGTGTGTGCTCACTTGAGCCAGCACGTAAAACCACTGGACACGGTCCAAGTGGGAGCAACGAGGTAATTACCAGCATGAGCTGAAATCATTGGTGAAAGGAGGAGAGGAATGCCCCAGCTGGCCACAGGGAACGAGGCCAAGATATAAGAGTTACCAGTAATGTCTGTAGTCTTACAGGGCCTCGATGGTCTCTACAGGATCCTAATCTCGGAAATCTCGAGGTACTGTAAGACAAGAGGAGGCAACATCACAGGCAGCAACACCACAGGCGGCAACAGAAAATTAGGCAATACCATAGAAGGCAACAGAAAGCCAAACAAGAGTGGAGGAGGCAACAGAAGGCCAGGCAAGACCAGGGTAGGCAATAGAAAGCCAGGCAGTACCAGATAAGGCAACAGAAAGCCGAGCAAGACCAGAGGAGACAAAAGAAAGCCAGGCAAGACCAGAGGAGACAACAGAAAGCCAGGCAAGATCAGAGAAGGCAACAAAAAGCCAAGCAAGGCTAGACGAGGCAACAGAAGGGAAGGAAGGACACAGGTAAGGGGCACATCTCAAAGTGGTCTGAGGTTACAAGTGGCGTGTCGCAGGACTTTGCCTTAGGTTCACTTCTATTCCTCGTGTATGTGAATGACTTGCGTCAGCTTACAGGAAGATTTCAAATGGATGATGAAATTCAGTAATGAGGATTGGGCATAGAGAAAGAAGGCCTTACTACACGTATTACTAAGAGGGAAATAAACTAAAGGAATCGATGTGTGAAAGATCCTGGAGTCGATGAAAAACCTGATAAGTCAACAGAGAGAACTATGAAATAACTAAACTGCCTTCTGGCAAATGTTAAAAACGCATTCAAATATATGGATAAAGAAATGGTTGGTGAGCTATTCACAACATAAATTGCACGAAAAGTGCATCAAGACACCTGTAGATACAAAATCTAAGATTGAGAAGGTCCAGAGAAGTGTAACCAAGATCATACCTGAACTAAGATAGCAGTGCTATAACGAAAAGTTGAGGGCTATATGGCTGTCTAGCATGGAGTAGAGAAGAGAGTTGGGTGAGCTGATAACAGCTTTCAAGTTCCCAAATGAACTGGACAACACTGACAATAACAGTTGTTCACGAGGTGGAGTACCAGAGTTACCAGAAGTCAGAAGTTGAGGAAGAGGCTGGTCCAGGAGGATGTATGACCTACAGGTGTAGTGTAAGGCTGGTAGATGGTTGAAGCAGAGATGGTGGACGACGGCAGCTTACAGAGATTTCAGAGTCTTATGATACAGAAAGTATAAGACGGGACCCCACGAGTGTAAGGCTCTCTCCCTGTAGCGTACAAGTGGGTCAAAACGGACTATGTGTGGCAGCCTGCAGTAGTTTGCAGTGTATCTGTATGTAATGCAACAATGTCATTAGTGTAATCTTGGCGAAACTGAGGGAGGGCGCCTCAGTCCAGTGAATCGTGGTCACGTCACGGACACATTCCCGAGACATGAGATCCTCCAGGAGACGAAGCCTGATCTTGGATATACATGGCTGGGGGAGTCATGTGACGCCCCGGTTGTTACGGTGGTGGAAGTAGTCCACAGCGATAGATGAGGGTCGCGTGCCTGTCGCACCTCAGGGAACACACACGACCCTCCTCTCGACGACCCTCCACACATGCTACTGATTGTAGAGCTCCTGACACGATGCCATGTTCATGATAGCTTGTTACTTACATTTCGACGACGATCTGTCACTACGAAGGCTTCCGTTGCTCCATGTCACAACCACAACCATGGCTTCCGTTACTCCACGTCACAACCACAACCATGGCTTCCGTTACTCCAGCCGAGGCCCTCCTTGCGAGGGTTCACCACCCGGGAACTGATGAAGTGTGGACGGTGAACGGCAGTGGACTCACGCCCTGCGGGCCCACCTACCACCACCAGGTGACGTATGAAGTTATCACCGTCGCTCCGGCCGGTTAATGTTCCAGAAATAACGTTGATCATCATAGACACCGCAAGAAAGGAGACATCGCCAAGATGAGAAACTGTTTTATACTTTAAATCTCATGTTTGCTTACCGTGGCGTGCTTTATGCTCGCAAGGGAAAATTTGTGTATGGTTTCATGTTTTATATATATATATATATATATATATATATATATATATATATATATATATATATATATATATATATATATATATCCCTGGGGATAGGGGAGAAAGAATACTTCCCACGTATTCCTTGCGTGTTGTAGAAGGTGACTAAAAGTGAAGGGAGCGAGGGGCTAGATATCCTCCCCTCCAGTTTTGACTTTTCCAAAAGAGGGAACAGAGAAGGAGGCCAAGTGAGGATTTTCTCATTAAGGCTCAATCCTCAGTTCTTAACGCTACCTTGCTAGCGCGGGAAATGGCGAATATGTATGATATATATATATATATATATATATATATATATATATATATATATATATATATATATATATATATATATATATACATATATATATGTATGTATGTATGTATGTATATATATATATATATATATATATATATATATATATATATATATATATATATATATATATATATATATATATTATTTTTCTTTCATACTATTCGCTATTTCCTGCTTTAGCGAGGTAGCGTTAGGAAGAGAGGACTGAGCCTTTGAGGGAATATCCTCACTTGGTCCCCTTCTCTGTTCCTTCTTTTTTAAAATAAAGATTAAGAGAGGAGGATTTCCGGCCCCCCGCTCCCTCCCCTTTTAGTTGCCTTCTACGACACGCAGGGAATACGTGGGAAGCATTCTTTCTCCCCTATCCCCAGGGATATATATATATATATATATATATATATATATATATATATATATATATATATATATATATATATATATATATATATATATACTGAGTGTAAACGAATGTGGCCTTTTTTGTGTGTTCCTGGAGCTGCCTGGCTGGAGGGGGATGCTATTTCGTGTGTGGCGGGGTGGCGACGAGGGTGGATGAAGGCAGCAAGTATTGGTATCTTCATGTGTATATATGTATACGTCTGAGTATGTATATGTATGTATACGTTGAATGTATATGTGCGTGTGTCGGCGTTTATGTATATACATGTGTATGTGGGTGGGCTGGGCCATTCCTCGTCTGTTTCCTTGCGCTACTTCGCTAACGCGGGAGACGGCGGTTAAGTATAATAAAATAAAATATAAATGCATAAAACCACAGGAAAATGAAACACGATAAGTTCCCGGGTGCACTTTCGTGTAATGATCACATCGTCAAGGGAGATACCAGGGTGAGATAAAAGACGTAGAGCAGTCAGTTGATATACAAGGAAGAGACGTAGCTAAGACGCCATTGGTAAACCAGCGTTACCGGATGGTGGTGTTCGGGTCTGGCGTCATGCCTGTCAAAAGATTTTTATGATGTGGACAGGAAAGGGAACTTTTTATAACTTTTGCCTACGACAAAAATATCCAGTTTGTATAAACCTTCACTAATATTAATGTTACAATTGTAACTGTATTTAATGATAGAAGATTCGATGATATTTCTCGTGGTAAAGAAGTTACAGTTAACAACTGAATTAGCGTTACTCCAGTCAATACAATGGTCATAATTCTTAACATGATTACACAGAGCATTTGATTCTTGCCCTTGTTATTATAGCATATTTATGTTGCTTAAGTCTATCATGAAGATCCTTGTCAGTCTGCCCAACATAAAACATATTACAGTTTTCACAAGGGATTCTGTAAACACCGCACAGAATTCTTCTGGCGAGTTTTTAAGATATTCTTTATGACATTGTTATTACTGAAGGCTACATTTACATTAAAGGATTTAAGCAACATGGGAATCAATGTAAGGTGTCAAGGTTTAACTTCGTAAAATTTCTTTGCTAACATAAGGGATTTATCAAGGAAAGATCTAGGATAGTTTAACTTGGATCCAATAGATTACATCTTCTCAAACTCATCATCAATATATTCCATACTGCATCTACGTAATGCACTAAGGAACATGAACTGGGATGATGATAATCTAACTGTCATGTTGAGCTGAGTAATAATGAATATAGGAACAAATATTGATGGGGTTTCTGTATATGGTAAACTTAAACATGTTTCCATCTGTATGGATCATGCAATCTAAAAATGGTAACATATAATTCGACCCTCAGGCAAGGCGCTTGGCTGCCTCAGCCACAGGGAGGTAAAGACACACACACACTAGATTTCTAGTGTTTACGTTTCGGACATACGTGAGAAGACGTGATATCTCGTATGTGTCTTATAACCTTCTTGTGGCCGAGGCAGCCAGGCGCCCTCTCAGGGGTTCGACTTCCTCTGTTGGTGTACATACATTTGTCTGTCCATCGACATATTTTCACACCATCAGAGCCGCGTGAGGGTAAAGTCCCCTCCGAGATTAGGTTGAGACACACACACACACACACACACACACACACACACACACGCTCACTCACATTTTGCATATATATATATATATATATACTTTGCGTCTGAGGATTCCTTCTATCTTTAAGTAACCTGCAGCACTCAGGCAGCCGGCCACGTCCACCGGGCGGTACCGCGGGTCATAGAATGTATTAATGTTGGTGTTGATGTGGGTGGAGTGTGGGGCGTGTGAGTGGTTTGTGTTGGTGTTGATGTGGGTGGAGTGTGGGGCGTGTGAGTGGTTTGTGTTGGTGTTGATGTGGGTGGAGTGTGGGGCGTGTGAGTGGTTTGTGTTGGTGTTGATGTGGGTGGAGTGTGGGGCGTGTGAGTGGTTTGTGTTGGTGTTGATGTGGGTGGAGTGTGGGGCGTGTGAGTGGTTTGTGTTGGTGTTGATGTGGGTAGAGTGTGGGGCGTGTGAGTGGTTTGTGTTGGTGTTGATGTGGGTGGAGTGTGGGGCGTGTGAGTGGTTTGTGTTGGTGTTGATGTGGGTGGAGTGTGGGGCGTGTGAGTGGTTTGTGTTGGTGTTGATGTGGGTAGAGTGTGGGGCGTGTGAGTGGTTTGTGTTGGTGTTGATGTGGGTGGAGTGTGGGGCGTGTGAGTGGTTTGTGTTGGTGTTGATGTGGGTGGAGTGTGGGACGTGTGAGTGGTTTGTGTTGGTGTTGATGTGGGTGGAGTGTGGGACGTGTGAGTGGTTTGTGTTGGTGTTGATGTGGGTGGAGTGTGGGGCGTGTGAGTGGTTTGTGTTGGTGTTGATGTGGGTGGAGTGTGGGACGTGTGAGTGGTTTGTGTTGGTGTTGATGTGGGTGGAGTATGGGACGTGTGAGTGGTTTGTGTTGGTTGTCCTCACTGTGGATGAGGCATCGTGGGAACGCAGGGCCAGCTTTACCTTAGTAACCCTATGCTAAGGACTTCTCCTCCTCCCCCACCCAGTTTCATTGTAAAGAACCCTATAGACCCATTGTAAGGAGCAACACCAAAGCCAGTGTAAGGGACCCCCAAACCCAATGTAAGAGACGTTCCAAACCAGTGTAAGGGACACCCCGAAACCCATTGTAAGGGACACCCCAAAGCCATTGTAAGGGACACCCTAAAACCATTGTAAGGAACACTGAACCCATTTTAAGGGTCACCTGACCCATGGTAAAAGAAAACCCAAACCCATTGTAAGGGAAACATCCTTATCCCACTGTAACAACTGTATGAAAGAAAACGAAGTAACCCTGTCAGAGAAAATGAAGAAACTTACCACCAAAGAAAACGATCACTGAGATTTCAAGGAGCAACTGATACAATGAGAACTGGAACCCACAGATCACATACCAAACAATTCAGGTATTCAGAACACAGGTTCTCTAAGTCATGCATGAAACTTGTTAAGTTAGGTGCTTGTTGACTCATAGTCTCGTACCAGGTCCCCCTTGGGAAAGACAAGGTCATCACCTGTACCAGAGAAGAAAGAAAATGGTCTGTCTTTCAAAACAAGAGATAATGACGTATTTCTTGTGCGTTGGAGACGTCTCATTCGAGTTCCATCCTTCATAGCGTCTTAGGGTCACGTCTAGACGATGACGTGTGTGTGACGAGGGTGGTAACGCGGGCTACAGTCGCGTGTCACACAAGGAAATGACTGGCTCACCACAGGAGGCGGTGTAGGGGGGCGACAGGAGGGGCGTGGGGCGTGCATCACGGCGGAGGTGGCCCAGTAGGAGGAGGAGCCGGGGGGAGGTGCTGAGCCTCGCGCGGTGGCCCGGCAGGAGGAGGAGCAGGGGGGAGGTGCTGAGCCTCGCGCGGTGGCCCGGCAGGAGGAGGAGCAGGGGGGAGGTGCTGAGCCTCGCGCGGTGGCCCGGCAGGAGGAGGAGCAGGGGGGAGGTGCTGAGCCTTGCGTGGTGGCCTAGCAGGAGGAGGAGCAGGGGTGGGAGGTGCTGAGCCTCGCGCGGTGACCCAGCAGGAGGAGGAGGGGGGAGGTGCTGAGCGTCGCGCGGTGGCCCAGCAGGAGGAGGAGCAGGGGTGGGAGGTGCTGAGCCTCGTGCGCTGTTGTCTTACGGTAACACAGCGAAGGCGGCCATCTGGGCTGCGACTTACTGTATGCATAGATATGAACGTAGAGAAATATAATGATACAACTTTACATTAATGCTTTACTTAGATATGATACGTAAACTGGTAGACTCACCAAAGTTAATATATATGAGATGCGAACCGGTATACCAAACATGGCCTGAATCCGCCATGTTGACCCATGATATAAATACATTTTACATTCTATATATATTTTCATTCGAAGTTCATATATTGTTATTCTATCTCTCGCGTTAGCGAGGTAGCGCAAGGAAACAGACGAAAGAATGGCCCAAACCACCCACATACAAATGTATATACATACACGTCCACACACGCACATTACATGCCTATACATCTCAATATATATATATATATATATATATATATATATATATATATATATATATATATATATATATATATATATATACATATATATATATATATATTCATAGTGTTTGCCCTTATTCATACCCGTCGCCACTCCGCCACACATGAAATAACAACCCCCTCCCTCCTCATGTGCGCGAGGTAACGCTAGGAAAAGAGAGCAAAGGCCACATTCGTTCACACTCAGTCTCTAGCTGTCATGTATAATGCACCGAAACCACAGCTCCCTCTCCACATCCAGGCCCCACAAAACTTTCCATTGTTTACTCCAAATGCTTCACATGCCCTGGTTCAATCCATTGACAGCACGTCGACCCCGGTATACCACATCGATCTAATTCACTCTATTCCTTGCACGCCTTTCACCCACCTTCATGTTCAGGCCCTGATCACTCAAAATCTTTTTCACTCCATCTTTCCACCTCCAATTTGGTCTCCCACTTCTCCTCGTTCCCTCCACCTCTGACACATATATCCACTTTGTCAATCTTTCCTCACTCATTCTCTCATTCTCTCCGTGTGACCAAACCATTTCAAAACACCCTCTTCTGCTCTCCCAACCGCACTCTTTTTTTACCACACATCTCTCTTACCCTTTCATTACTTACTCGATCAAACCACCTCACACCACACATTGTCCTCAAACATCTCATTTCCAGCACATCCATCCTCCTGCGCACAACTCTAACCATAGCCCACGCCTCGCAACCATACAACATTGTTGGAACCACTATTCCTTCAAACATACCCATTTTTGCTTTCCGAGATAATGTTCTCGACTTCCACACATTCTTCAACGCTCCCAGAACTTTCGCCCCTTCCCCTACCCTATGACTCACTTCCGCTTCCATGGTTCCATCCGCTGCCAAATCCACTCCCAGATATCTAAAACACTTCACTTCCTCCAGTTTTTCTCCATTCAAACTTACCTTCCAATTGACTTGTTCCTCAACCCTACTGTACCTAATAACCTTGCTCTTATTCGTATTTACTCTCAGCTTTCTTCTTTCACACACTTTACCATACTCAGTCATCAGCTTCTGCAGTTTCTCACATGAATCAGCCACCAGCGCTGTATCATCAGCGAACAACAACTGCCTCACTTCCCAAGCTCTCTCATCCACAACAGACTTCATATTTGCCCCTCTTTCCAAAACTCTTGCATTCACCACCCTAGCAATTTCATCCATAAACAAATTAAACAACCATGGAGACCTCATGCACCCCTGCCGCAAACCATCATTCACTGAGAACCAATCACTTTCCTCTTCCTACTATAACACATGCCTTACATCCTCGATAAAAACTTTCCATTGCTTCTAACAACTTGCCTCTCACACCATATATTCTTAATACCTTCCACAGAGCATCTCTATCAACTCCATCATATGCCTTCTCCAGACCCATAAATGCTTCAGACAAATCCATTTGCTTTTCTAAGTATTTCTCACATACATTTTTCAAAGCAAACACCTGATCCACACATCCTCTACCACTTCTGAAACCACATTGCTCTTCCCCAATCTGATGCTCTGTACATGCCTTCACCCTCTCAATCAATACCCTCCCATATAATTTCCCAAGAATACTCAACAAACTTATACCTTTGCAATTTGAGCACTCACTTTTGCCTTTGTGCAATGGCATCATTGCACAAAGGCCAATCCTCAAGCACCTCAACATGAGTCATACATACATCAAATAACCTTACCAACCAGTCAACAATACAGTCACCCCCTTTTTTTTTTAATGAATTCCACTGCAGTACCATCCAAACCCGTCGCCTTGCATTTACTTCCCCTTCTTTGTTTACCAAATCATTTTCCCTAACCCTCTCACTTTGCACACCACCTTGACCAAAACATCCTATATCTGCCACTCTATCATCAAGCACATTCAACAAGCCTTCAGAATGCTCACTCCATCTCCTTCTCACATCACCACTACATGTTATCACCTCCCTATTAGCCCCCTTCACTGATGTTCCCATTTGTTCCCTTGTCTTACGCACTTTATATATTATGTTATCATTACTATATTCTGTTTATATAACTGTGATGATTATTTCTTGTGGTTTACTGTTCCTGCCTTCAGCCAGTAACACATGTTCAGCTCTCCACCACCTGGAGCTAGTTCTTGTAATTAGTTGGTGGTTGTAGCAGTCATTTAGTGGTTGTAGTGGTCAGTAAGTAGTTGTAGTAGTCTGTTAGTGGTTGTGGTGGTCAGTTAGTAGTTGTAGTGGTCAGTTAGTAGTTGTAGTAGTCTATTAGTGGTTGTAGTAGTCAGTTAGTAGTTGTAGTGGTCAGTTAGTAGTTGTAGTAATCTGTTAGTGTTGTAGGGGTCAGTTAGGAGTTGTAGTAATGTGTTATTGGTTGTAGTGGTCAGTTAGTGGTTGTAGTGGTCAGTTAGTAGTTGTAGTAGTATGTTACTGGTTGTAATGGTCAGTTAGTGGTTGTAGTGGTCAGTTAGTAGTTGTAGTAATGTGTTGGTAGTTGTAGTAGTCAGTTAGTAGTTGTAGTAATGTATTGGTGGTTGTAGTGGTCACTTAGTGGTTATAGTAAAGTGTCAGTGGTTGTAGTGGTCAGTTATTGGTTCTAGTAGTCTGTTAGTGGTTTTAGTGGTCAGTTAGTGATTGTAGTGGTCAGTTATTGGTTGTGGTGGTCAGTTAGTGGTTGTAGTGGTCAGGTCGTAGTTGTAGTAATGTGTTATTGGTTGTAGTGGTCAGTTAGTGGTTGTAGTAGTCTGTTAGTGGTTGTAGCGGTCAGTTATTGGTTGTAGTGGTCAGTTAGTGGTTGTAGTAGTCTGTTAGTGGTTGTAGTGGTCAGTTATTGGTTGTTGTGGTCAGTTAGTGGTTGTAGTGGTCAGTTAGTGATTGTAGTGGTCAATTAATGGTTGTAGTGGTCAGTTAGTGGTTGTAGTAGCGGTTAGTTTATTGCAGTGGTCATTAGTGTTTGTAGTGGTCAGTTAGTGGTTGTAGTGGTCAGCTAGTGGTTGTTGTGGTCAGTTAGTGAATGTAGTAGTGTCAGTTAGTAGTTTTAGTAATGTGTCAGTTGTTGTAGTGGTCAGTTAGTGGTTGTAGTGGTAAGTTAGTAGTTATAGTAATGTGTTAGTGGTTGTAGTGTTCAGTTATTGGTTGTATTGGTCAGTTAGTGGTTGTAGTGGTAAGTTAGTAGTTATAGTAATGTGTTAGTGGTTGTAGTGTTCAGTTAGTGGTTGTAGTGGTCAGTTAGTGGTTGTAGTGGTAAGTTAGTAGTTATAGTAATGTGTTAGTGGTTGTAGTGTTCAGTTAGTGGTTGTAGTGGTCAGTTAGTGGTTGTAGTGGTAAGTTAGTAGTTATAGTAATGTGTTAGTGGTTGTAGTGTTCAGTTAGTGGTTGTAGTGGTCAGTTAGTGGTTGTAGTGGTAAGTTAGTAGTTATAGTAATGTGTTAGTGGTTGTAGTGTTCAGTTAGTGGTTGTAGTGGTCAGTTAGTGGTTGTAGAAGTCTGTTAGTGGTTTTAGTGGTCAGTTAGTGATTGTAGTGGTCAGTTAGTAGTTGTAGTAGTCTGTTAGTGGTTGTAGTGGTCAGTTAGTGGTTGTAGTGGTCAGTTAGTGGTTGTAGTGGTCAGTTAGTGGTTGTAGTAGTCTGTTAGTGGTTTTAGTGGTGTTAGTGGTTGTAGTGGCTAGTTAGTGGTTGTAGTGGTCAGTTAGTGGTTGTAGTGGTCAGTTAGTGGTTGTAGTGGACAGTTAGTGGTTGTAGTAGTCTGGTAGTGGTTGTAGTGGTCAGTTAGTGGTTGTAGTGGTCAGTTAGTGGTTGTAGTAGTCTGGTAGTGGTTGTAGTGGTCAGTTAGTGGTTGTAGTGGTCAGTTAGTGGTTGTAGTAGTCTGGTAGTGGTTGTAGTGGTCAGTTAGTGGTTGTAGTAGTCAGTGGTTGTAGTGGACAGTTAGTGGTTGTAGTAGTCTGGTAGTGGTTGTAGTGGTCAGTTAGTGGTTGTAGTAATGTGGGTTTTAGTGGTCAGTTAAAGTTTGTAGTGGTCAGCTAGTGGTTGTAGTGGTCAGTTAGTGGTTGTAGTGGTCAGTTAGTGGTTGTAGTGGTCAGTTAGTGGTTGTAGTGGTCAGTTAGTGGTTGTAGTGGTCAGTTAGTGGTTGTAGTGGTCTTTTAGGGTTGGGTCAGCCACCTCACCCTATACCCCGGCAGTCTGGCCAGGTCGGGTCAGGTCCCTCACCTGGAGGAACCTTTGGCGACTTATCTTCACCTCACCTGACCAAGGCAGGTCACCCAGACCTGGAGGAACCTGTGGGGGGGAGGGGGGGTCAGGTCACGCTGGCCCAGGTAGGTCACTGTGTTTGTGGAACTCACTTTGATCACTCGCCCTCCTTGGTGGTGGGGGGGGGTAGTGTGGCTGGGGTCATGACCCCCATATTGGTGGTCATGTCACGGGTCAAGATAGTTAAGTACCTCGTGTGTGTATGTCATATCTTGCTCACTTAGTCCCAAGTCCTGCCATTCTTCACCGCTCACACGACTCTATGGGAATACCCCTGACGATTTCCTTGTTTGTACTGTAATTATAAAATTTGTTTTCCTGTTTGAAAGATACATATTGTTTGCGTTATCATCTGTTTATGGTTTACCACCTTATTGTTATGTGTAGTTAGGTATACCTCCAGCATGTTGTAGTGTACACAACCCCGTGTCTGGTGTACACAACCCCGTGCTTGGTGTACACAACTCCGTGCTTGGTGTACACAACCCCGTGTCTGGTGTACACAACCCCTGTCTGGTGTGCACAACTCCGTGTCTGGTGTACGCAACCCCGTGTCTGGTGTACACAACCCTGTGTCTGGTGTACACAACTCCGTGTCTGGTGTACACAACCCCGTGTCTGGTGTACACAACCCCGTATCTGGTGTACACAACCCCGTGTCTGGTGTGCACAACCCCGTGTCTGGTATACACAACCCCGTATCTGGTGTACACAACCCCGTGTCTGGTGTACACAACCCCGTGTCTAGTGTACACAACCCCGTGTCTGGTGTACACAACCCCGTGTCTAGTGTACACAACCCCGTGTCTGGTGTACACAACCCCGTGTCTGGTGTACACAGCCCCGTGTCTGGTGTACACAACCCTGTGTCTGGTGTACACAACCCCGTATCTGGTGTACACAACCCCGTGTCTGGTGTACACAACCCCGTGTCTGGTGTACACAACCCCGTGTCTGGTGTACACAACCCCGTGTCTAGTGTACACAACCCCGTGTCTGGTGTACACGACCCCGTGTCTGGTGTACACAACCCCGTGTCTGGTGTACACAACCCCATGTCTGGTGTACACAACCCCGTGTCTGGTGTACACAACCCCGTGTCTGGTGTACACAACCCCGTGTCTGGTGTACACAACCCCGTGTCTGGTGTACACGACCCCGTGTCTGGTGTACACAACCCCGTGTCTAGTGTACACAACCCCGTGTCTGGTGTACACAACCCCGTGTCTGGTGTACACAACCCCGTGTCTGGTGTACACGACCCCGTGCTTGGTGTACACAACCCCGTGTCTGGTGGACATGTTCGGCCAGGAGAAGTAGGTAAGTTGTACCTACAAGTTATAGACTGATTATACGTAGTGCAGCAGACAGTGATTATAGGGTCCCTAGCCAGCTGTGGCGGCAGGACAGTAGGCTCACGTAGCATGGCCAGCTGGTGGTGCTGTGGCTAGTGTAGCCACCTGGGGACTGTTGTGGCTGATGTATCCAGCTGGTGACTGTTGTGGCTGGTGTAGCCAGGTGGGGACTGTTGTGGCTGATGTAGTCAGCTGGTGTAGCCAGCTGGTCACTGTTGTGGCTGGTGTAACCAGCTGGTGACAACTGTGGTTGGTGTAGCCAGCTTGTGAGTGCTGTGGTTAGTGGAAGGAGCTGGTGACTGGTGTGTTGCCAGCTGGTGAGTACAGGACAGTACACAGGATGACCCAAAGGTTCGTTTCTCCAGTCAAAACTGGATGGTTGTAACTTTGAAAACATAACATATAACATCATACAATAATTACTGATCTACAATATACATTTATTAATGACACAACATATAACATACAATAATTACTGATCTACAATGTACATTTATCAATGATACAACATACAACATAGAATAATTACTGGTCTACAATATACGTTTATTAATGATACAACATATAACATAGAATAATTACTGGTCTACAATATACATTTAATAATGATTTAACATACAATAATTACTGCTCTACAATATACATTTGTTAATGATATACAATAATTACTGGTCTACAATATACATTTATTAACGCCATAACATATATATAGTGACTTTGCCTTACATTGCGTGTGTCAAGATGTATACACACTGACATATATACACAGTGGTGTTATTATGTTTATACCTGCACACGGGGTATGAATGTGTACATGATTTAAGTCTCGAACGTTTAACTGTACAGCTAAATATGTTTAGCTCAATGAAACAAGAGATAAATTGTAATAATTAGAGTAATTAGATATTCCTGGCTTATGTGGACACGAGAGAGAGAGAGAGAGAGAGAGAGAGAGAGAGAGAGAGAGAGAGAGAGGTGAGGAGAGAGAGAGAGGTGAGGAGAGAGGTGAAGATATGGTCATCGATCATGTGTGGAGGATATGTTGTGGTGTCACTCTCTTACTTATCTTCCTTTCCCGTTGCGGACAGTGAATAATGATGATCTAGTGATAGTCACTGCAACACGTGAGCTCTGTGTAGGAGGACCAGTAGTCACTGCAACACATGGTGTTGGTTGTGTCCCCAGGGACGGTGGTGTCCCTGGTGTTGGTGGTGTCCCCAGGGACGGTGGTGTCCCAGGGACGGTGGTGTCCCTGGTGTTGGTGGTGTCCCTGGTGTTGGTGGTGTCCCCAGGGACGGTGGTGTCCCTGGTGTTGGTTGTGTCCCCGGGGACGGTGGTGTCCCTGGTGTTGGTGGTGTCCCCAGGGACGGTGGTGTCCCTGGTGTTGGTGGTGTCCCCAGGGACGGTGGTGTCCCTGGTGTTGGTGGTGTCCCCAGGGACGGTGGTGTCCCTGGTGTTGGTGGTGTCCCCAGGGACGGTGGTGTCCCTGGTGTTGGTGGTGTCCCTGGTGTTGGTTGTGTCCCTGGTGTTGGTGGTGTCCCTGGTGTTGGTGGTGTCCCCAGGGACGGTGGTGTCCCTGGTGTTGGTGGTGTCCCCAGGGGACGGTGGTGTCCCTGGTGGTGGTGGTGTCCCCAGGGACGGTGGTGTCCCTGGTGTTGGTGGTGTCCCAGGTGTTGGTGTTGTTGTCCCTGGTTGTTGGTGTCCCTGGTGTTGGTGGTGTCCCAGGGACGGTGGTGTCCCTGGTGTTGGTGGTGTCCCCAGGGACGGTGGTGTCCCTGGTGTTGGTGGTGTCCCCAGGGACGGTGGTGTCCCTGGTGTGGTGGTGTCCCCAGGGACGGTGGTGTCCCTGGTGTTGGTGGTGTCCCCAGGGACGGTGGTGTCCCTGGTGTTGGTGGTGTCCCTGGTGTTGGTTGTGTCCCAGGTGACGGTGGTGTCCCTGGTGTTGGTTGTGTCCCCAGGGACGGTGGTGTCCCTGGTGTTGGTGGTGTCCCCAGGGACGGTGGTGTCCCTGGTGTTGGTGGTGTCCCCAGGGACGGTGGTGTCCCTGGTGTTGGTGGTGTCCCCAGGGACGGTGGTGTCCCTGGTGTTGGTGGTGTCCCCAGGGACGGTGGTGTCCCTGGTGTTGGTGGTGTCCCCAGGGACGGTGGTGTCCCTGGTGTTGGTGGTGTCCCCAGGGACGGTGGTGTCCCTGGTGTTGGTTGTGTCCCTGGTGTTGGTGGTGTCCCTGGTGTTGGTGGTGTCCCCGGGGACGGTGGTGTCCCTGGTGTTGGTGGTGTCCCTGGTGTTGGTGGTGTCCCCGGGGACGGTGGTGTCCCTGGTGTTGGTGGTGTCCCTGGTGTTGGTGGTGTCCCCAGGGACGGTGGTGTCCCTGGTGTTGGTGGTGTCCCCAGGGACGGTGGTGTCCCTGGTGTTGGTGGTGTCCCTGGTGTTGGTGGTGTCCCTGGTGTTGGTGGTGTCCCTGGTGTTGGTGGTGTCCCCGGGGACGGTGGTGTCCCTGGTGTTGGTTGTGTCCCCAGGGACGGTGGTGTCCCTGGTGTTGGTGGTGTCCCTGGTGTTGGTGGTGTCCCCAGGGACGGTGGTGTCCCTGGTGTTGGTGGTGTCCCCGGGGACGGTGGTGTCCCTGGTGTTGGTGGTGTCCCTGGTGTTGGTGGTGTCCCTGGTGTTGGTGGTGTCCCCGGGGACGGTGGTGTCCCTGGTGTTGGTGGTGTCCCCAGGGACGGTGGTGTCCCTGGTGTTGGTGGTGTCCCCAGGGACGGTGGTGTCCCTGGTGTTGGTGGTGTCCCCAGGGACGGTGGTGTCCCTGGTGTTGGTGGTGTCCCCGGGGACGGTGGTGTCCCTGGTGTTGGTTGTGTCCCCGTAACTGAAGCACACAATGTGTATATCCCAGGTTGGTCTGGTCCACAAGTTTCTGATCAGCCCCTTGATTTTCCTGCCTCAGTCATGGTACTCAGGTCCCCCGCGAGATCTCGCACCATCATCACCCTCTCCCGTAAGGGCTTCCCATGCGCGATATACGGTCGAAGATGCTCAGCTTATCGTCTAGATACGGAGTACCTGAGAATGAAGATAAGACAGACATGATATCACTGTTGCTTCCAGCCTCCTATTTCTCCACTGGACAAACCTGGCTGGTCGTGCGTGGCATGAGAGTGTGGACGTCCAGTTTGGGTCTGTGCTGGATGTTCTGCGAGATATGGACACCTGGAGATGTGGGAGACAGCGCCCGGGTCGTTCAGAAGCTGCCATGGCCAGAGTATGTGGAGATCAGTGCATCATGTAGGCTGACCAATGTTAACATCTTCACTGAAGGTCGAGTTTGTGTAGTGTATTGTGGTCAATCTGGTCTGTACTGTGCCATCACACAAGGATTAAAACTTCTCTAAACTGGATAGTGAGTGTAGCAGCAGAGGGCCGAACTGTGAAGGACCTCCAAGCATCATGTAGATGATGTATGCCTCCAAGCATCCTGCTAGTTATGTGTGCCTCCAAGCATCATGCTAGTTATGTATGAATCCAAGCATCGTGTAGGTTATGTATGCCTCCAAACATCATGTTAGTTATGTATGCCTCCAAGTATCGTGTTAGTTATGTATGCCTCCAAGCATCATGTTAGTAATGTATGCCACCAAGCATCATGTTAGTTATGTATGACTCCAAGCAATCGTAGTTAGTTATGTATGCCTCCGTGCATACGTGTTAGTTATTGATGCCATCCAAGCATCGTGTTTCGTTTTGTATGCCTCCAAGCATGGTGTTAGTTATTGTATGCCTCCAAGCATCGTGTTAGTTTATGTATGAAACCCAAGCAATCGTAATTAG
This sequence comes from Panulirus ornatus, assembly GCF_036320965.1. Taxonomy (NCBI): domain Eukaryota; kingdom Metazoa; phylum Arthropoda; class Malacostraca; order Decapoda; family Palinuridae; genus Panulirus; species Panulirus ornatus. The sequence goes on from NC_092233.1 coordinate 33,846,248, forward strand.
TTATGTATGAATCCAAGGATCGTGTTAGTTATGTATGAATCCTAGCATCGAATTAGTTATGTATGAATCCAAGCATCGTGTTAGTTATGTATGCCTCCAAGCATCATGTTAGTTATGTATGAATCCAAGCATCGTGTTAGTTATGTATGCCTCCAAGCATCGTGTTAGTTATGTATGCCTCCAAGCATCGTGTTAGTTATGTATGCCTCCAACCATCATGTAGGTTATGTATGCCTCAAGCATCGTGTTAGTTATGTATGCCTCCAAGCATCATGCTAGTTCTGTATGCCTCCAAGCATCGTGTTATTTATGTATGCCTCCAAGCATCGTGTTGGTTATGTATGGCTCCAAGCATCGTGTTAGTTATGTATGCCTCCAACCATCATGTAGGTTATGTATGCCTCAAGCATCGTGTTAGTTATGTATGCCTCCAACCATCATGTAGGTTTTGTATGCCTCAAGCATCATGTTAGTTATGTATGCCTCCAAGCATCCTGTTGGTTATGTATGCCTCTTAAGTATCGTGTTAGTTTTGTATGCCTCCAAGCATCGTGTTAGTTATGTATGCCTCCAAGCATCGTGTTAGTTATGTATGCTTCCTAGTTTCGTGTTAGTTATGTATGCCTCCAACCATCGTCTAGGTTATGTATGCCTCCAAACATCGTGTTAGTTATGTCTGCCTCCAAGCATCGTGTTACTTATGAATGCCTCCAAGCATCGTGTTGGTTATTTATACTCCAAGCATCGTGTTAGATATGTATGCCTCCAAGCATCGTGTTAGTTATGTATGCCTCCAAGCATCGTGTTAGTTATGTATGCCTCCAAGCATCGATGTTAGTTATGTATGACTCCAAGCATCGTGTTAGTTATGTATGCCTCCAAGCATCGTGTTAGTTATGTATGCTCCAAGCATCGTGTTAGTTATGTATGCCTCAAAGCATCGTGTTAGTTATGTATGCCTCCAAGGATGCTGTAGGTTATGTATGCCTCAAGCATCGTGTTAGTTATGTATGCCTCCAAGCATCATGCTAGTTACTGTATGCCTCCAAGCATCGTGTTAGTTATTATGCTCCTAGCATCGTCGTTATGTATGGCTGCTCAATCATCGTGTTAGTTATGTATGCCTCCAAGCCATCAGGTATGTAGGGTGTAGTATGTATGCCTCAAGCATCGCGTTAGTTATTATGCCTCCAAGCCATCAGTGTAGTTTTGTATGCCTCAAGCATCAGTGTAGTTATGTATGCCTCCAAGCATCGTGTTGGTTATGTATGCCTCAAGCAGTGTGTTAGTTATATATACCTCCAAGCATCGTGTTAGTTATATATGCCTCCAAGCATCGTGTTAGTTATGTATGCCTCCAAGCATCGTGTTAGTTATGTATGCCTCCAAGCATTGTGTAGTTTATGTATTCCTCCAAGCATCGTCTTAGTTATGTAAGACTCCAAGCATCATGTAGTTTATGTATGCCTCCAAGCATCGTGTTGGTTATTTATACCTCCAAGCATCGTGTTAGATATGTATGCCTCCAAGCATCGTGTTGGTTATGTATGTCTCAAGCATCGTGTTAGTTATGTATGCCTCCAAGCATCGTGCTAGATATGTATGCCTCCAAGCATCGTGTTGGTTATGTATGCCTCCAAGTATCGTTTTAGTTTTGTATGCCTCCAAGCATCGTGCTAGATATGTATGCCTCCAAGCATCGTGTTGGTTATGTATGCCTCCAAACATCGTGTTAGATATGTATGCCTCCAAGCATCGTGCTGGTTATGTATGCCTCAAGCATCGTGCTAGATATGTATGCCTCCAAGCATCGTGCTAGATATGTATGCCTCCAAGCATCGTGTTGGTTATGTATGCCTCAAAGTATCGTTTTAGTTTTGTATGCCTCCAAGCATCGTGCTAGATATGTATGCCTCCAAGCATCGTGTTGGTTATGTATGCCTCAAGCATTGTGTTAGTTATATATATGCCTCCAAGCATCGTGTTAGTTATATATGCCTCCAAGCATCGTGTTAGTTATGTATGCCTCCAAGCATCGTGTTGGTTATGTATGCCTCCAAGCATCGTGTTAGTTATGTATGCCTCCAAGCATCGTGTTGGTTATGTATGCCTCCAAGCATTGTGTTAGTTATATATGCCTTCAAGCATCGTGTTAGTTATGTATGCCTCCAAGCATCGTGTTAGTTATGTATGCCTCCAAGCATCGTGTTAGTTATGTATGCCTCCAAGCATCGTGTTAGTTATGTATGCCTCCAAGCATCGTGTTAGTTATGTATGCCTCCAAGCATCGTGTTAGTTATGTATGCCTCCAAGCATCGTGTTAGTTATGTATGCCTCCAAGCATCGTGTTAGTTATGTATGCCTCCAAGCATCGTGTAGTTTATGTATTCCTCCAAGCATCGTGTTAGTTATGTATGCCTCCAAGCATCGTGTAGGTTATGTATGCCTCCAGGCATCGTGTTAGTTATGTACTCCTCCAAGCATCATGTTATTTAAGTATGCCTCCAAGCATCATGTTGGTTATGTATGACTCCAAGCATCGTGTTAGTTATGTACGCCTCCAAGCATCATGTTATTTAAGTATGCCTCCAAGCATCATGTTGGTTATGTATGCCTCCAAACATTATGTTAGTTATGTATGCCTGCAAGCATCGTGTTAGTTCTTGAGTCTGCCAACATCTCTGATCAGGACGGAAGTCTTGAAGAAAGTTTGGTGTTAAGAATATTTTGATAATCTTCATCATGAACATGAACAGTAGCTTCATTACTCCCTGCTGTAGTGGGTGTGAAGGTCTGTGTTCCCATGTGTTTTGTGATACAGTTCTGAAGGAAACACCACTTCGTGCCTCACTCTGAAAAGGTGCGGAGGTCACATGTATTCGTGTAGCACCTGTGGACGGAGCCATAGTTCGGGAAGCATCTGTAGGGGAGGCATGTGTTTGTGAACCAGTGGCGGACAAATCCTGAGTTCGTCTTTCGTCGTAGTGAGTAAGGCTTTTGTTTACGTCGTCGCTGGGGTCACTGTGGGTCTTGACCCTCCATGCGTCAGGGGACGGTGGGTCTGAGGCTGGATTTTGAAAGACTCTTATCATTGGCTGAGGCGACGGAGGCAGTGGGTTTGGCTCCTTCGTCTGATGTTCCCTGGTCTCTGACGTTACCATGGCAAACCTGTCAGACAGAATGTTGGGCTCCGGAGTAACGTTCATGGAAGCCGTGTGAGAGCTAACGTTCGTTGCTGAGGTGTGGGCAGCTGCAGCTGTCACTTTCTTGGTTGCGTCGCCATGTTGGTTGTGTAAGACTGTTATATTTACCAAAATAGAGTTGTCTGTGGCAGTGATGTGTGTGGCATTACTGGTGAGAGGTCTGTCTCTGCTGTTCTTAGATGTAATGTTACTTATAGTGCCGTTTGAGAAGGCCTTTAAGATCGATTCATTGTGGTGAGTTAGTGGAGTGTTCAACTTGGTAGTATCCGATCTGTACCTCGTCGGTCGTCGTAAAGGTAAGGAGTCCAGTTCCTCTGCAAGATCTTGGTGACGTGTGGCGTGAGTCCAGACATCTCCCAGTGGTCCTACATGCTCAGGAAACTTACCAGCAGGTTGTGTGTACACTGCAGTATGTGGCTTCGAATCACCAAGACTCACAACACCGCCAGTTGATTGTGCATGTGCGTCTAATGACGGGACAACAGATGAAGACGGTGTGGGACGCCATACCCTGTTCACGAGACGTGTAGGATCGGAATACAACAGTGAAGGGTAAGAAATGTTCGCAGATGCAGTGAAATTCTGAAAACCTCCTCCACTTACTGTTGGGGGCTGGACGTTATAACCCAGGGTGGGTGACGCCCGAACTGTGGCTGGTGCAGATGACACAGTGGATGAATGGTTGCCTCGGTGACCCTGTGAGGCTGCCTCCACACCCTGGTAGGCATGTACAGGGTACAGACTGGGGACCTGAGAATCGTGGCGCTGTTTGAGATGGACGGTTGTCAGTCGCGCGTCAAATGGCGATGTTGTCACGGCGTCTGACATGTGAGACGTCTTACGCATCACAGTCTGAGGCGTTATCAAGTACTGAGGACGTGTATTGAAGTGCCACTGGGGCACCTGCCTCCAGGAGTGGTAGTGCTGGCCAGGGAACCTACCAGGAACTTGGCCAGGGTAGAGGTGGGACGGGGCGACGTTTGGCCGGGGAGGAGACTTCGCTACCTTGGGTAAGGTGTTATCCAGCGCCGGCCTGCTGCCTCCACTCTCACTACTGTATGTTCCAGCCTCACTAGTGGTCCCTCGAGACCCGTAGCTACTAACAAGGTTTCCTGTAGCAGCGACACTCACATTATATACATCTTTGCTTGGGTTGGCTGCTGAGCTGACTGGTCCAAGGACACCTGCGCCCGACGTCTGCAGTCTAAGGTTTTCTCTGGTGAAGCAGCAGCAACAGCAGAACTCTGCGGATTATCATACCTGTCGGTTCTTCTCTCAGTATGTGATGCAAACATACCCAAGCGATCCACAGCTCTGCTGTCATCCGCCGTCGTCCCGTCACCGTAGCCAGTGAGATCCTTATACTTGGTCGAGTGATCTCCGAGATTCTTCTTAGCCAGGAGACGACTCAGGTCGTAGTGGTGGTTGTGAGCTGTGTTGGTACTCAGGAGGAGCTGGAGTAGTGCAGGGTCGATGTCGTCCTTCCTGGCAACACCATCCTCCAGTAGGGCCTCGCCCTGCCTGCAACACAAGGCAACGTTACATGAACGAAGAAGGTTGGACATTTCGCACATCTGAGAGTGTGTACAAACTAACATGTTACTGAGAGAACCAATCCGGTCAAGCCATTAACGTTAAGCCGTCCTGTGAGTCCAGAGGCGACACCAACAGTGAGACATTCGGGAGAACAAGTGTTGCGTATGGCAGCGTCACACCTTCCACTGCACCTGATGACTTGCTACTACATCAAGTTAATGTTTACCCTGAGACTCCCTCTATGTGGTTGGTTATATGGTGGAGTGTGGCAGTGGCCGGGGTGGTGACTGATGCTTGTGTGGTAGTGGAAGGATTGGTGACTGGTGCTTGTGTGGTAGTGGAAGGATTGGTGACTGATGCTTGTGTGGTAGTGGAAGGATTGGTGACTGATGCTTGTGTGGTAGTGGAAGGATTGGTGACTGGTGCTTGTGTGGTAGTGGAAGGATTGGTGACTGATGCTTGTGTGGTAGTGGAAGGATTGGTGACTGGTGCTTGTGTGGTAGTGGAAGGATTGGTGACTGGTGCTTGTGTGGTGGTGGAAGGATTGGTGACTGATGCTTGTGTGGTAGTGGAAGGATTGGTGACTGGTGCTTGTGTGGTAGTGGAAGGATTGGTGACTGATGCTTGTGTGGTGGTGGAAGGATTGGTGACTGATGCTTGTGTGGTAGTGGAAGGATTGGTGACTGGTGCTTGTGTGGTAGTGGAAGGATTGGTGACTGATGCTTGTGTGGTGGTGGAAGGATTGGTGACTGATGCTTGTGTGGTAGTGGAAGGATTGGTGACTGGTGCTTGTGTGGTAGTGGAAGGATTGGTGACTGGTGCTTGTGTGGTAGTGGAAGGATTGGTGACTGATGCTTGTGTGGTGGTGGAAGGATTGGTGACTGATGCTTGTGTGGTAGTGGAAGGATTGGTGACTGGTGCTTGTGTGGTAGTGGAAGGATTGGTGACTGATGCTTGTGTGGTGGTGGAAGGATTGGTGACTGATGCTTGTGTGGTAGTGGAAGGATTGGTGACTGGTGCTTGTGTGGTAGTGGAAGGATTGGTGACTGGTGCTTGTGTGGTAGTGGAAGGATTGGTGACTGGTGCTTGTGTGGTAGTGGAAGGATTGGTGACTGGTGCTTGTGTGGTAGTGGAAGGATTGGTGACTGGTGCTTGTGTGGTAGTGGAAGGATTGGTGACTGGTGCTTGTGTGGTAGTGGAAGGATTGGTGACTGGTGCTTGTGTGGTAGTGGAAGGATTGGTGACTGGTGCTTGTGTGGTAGTGGAAGGATTGGTGACTGGTGCTTGTGTGGTAGTGGAAGGATTGGTGACTGATGCTTGTGTGGTAGTGGAAGGATTGGTGACTGGTGGTCGTGTGTTCGTGGTGGCACCCAGAATGTACCGCTGACCTGGTAGTATTAAACCTTGGCATTGTTTACCGTTGAATATGACGTAGTTGTTGTGGGCCTTGATTAAGGGCTCGGGGGGTCCAAGTGACAGACTGACGCCGAGTCATGCCGGGAGCTGACTGATAGGGGGTGGGGGGGGGGCGGCAACGGGTCAGTGGAACGGATGGAACGGAAAGAAGCTGGATGAGAGGGATGGA
>NC_092233.1:33857571-33860071 GCF_036320965.1 Panulirus ornatus
TGAAAGCCGGCAAGGCAGCAGGTTTGGATGGTATTGCAGTGGAATTTATTAAAAAAGGGGGTGACTGTATTGTTGACTGGTTGGTAAGGTTATTTAATGTATGTATGACTCATGGTGAGGTGCCTGAGGATTGGCGGAATGCGTGCATAGTGCCATTGTACAAAGCAAACGGGATATAAAGTGAGTGCTCAAATTACAGAGGTATAAGTTTGCTGAGTATTCCTGGTAAATTATATGGGAGGGTATTGATTGAGAGGGTGAAGGCATGTACAGAGCATCAGATTGGGGAAGAGCAGTGTGGTTTCAGAAGTGGTAGAGGATGTGTGGATCAGGTGTTTGCTTTGAAGAATGTATGTGAGAAATACTTAGAAAAGCAAATGGATTGTATTTTAGCATTTATGGATCCGGAGAAGGCATATGATAGAGTTGATAGAGGTTGCTTTGTGGAAGGTATTAAGAATATATGGTGTGGGAGGCAAGTTGTTAGAAGCAGTGAAAAGTTTTTATCGAGGATGTAAGGCATGTGTACGTGTAGAAGAGAGGAAAGTGATTGGTTCTCAGTGAATGTAGGTTTGCGGCAGGGGTGTGTGATGTCTCCATGGTTGTTTAATTTGTTTATGGATGGGGTTGTTAGGGAGGTGAATGCAAGAGTTTTGGAAAGAGGGGCAAGTATGAAGTCTGTTGTGGTTGAGAGAGCTTGGGAAGTGAGTCAGTTGTTGTTCGCTAATGATACAGCGCTGGTGGCTGATTCATGTGAGAAACTGCAGAAGCTGGTGACTGAGTTTGGTAAAGTGCGTGAAAGAAGAAAGTTAAGAGTAAATGTGAATAAGAGCAAGGTTATTAGGTACAGTAGGTTGAGGGTCAAGTCAATTGGGAGGTAAGTTTGAATGGAGAAAAACTGGAGAAGTAAAGTGTTTTAGATATCTGGGAGTGGATCTGGCAGCGGATGGAACCATGGAAGCGGAAGTGAATCATAGGGTGGGGGAGGGGGCGAAAATTCTGGGAGCCTTGAAGAATGTGTGGAAGTCGAGAACATTATCTCGGAAAGCAAAAATGGGTATGTTTGAAGGAATAGTGGTTCCAACAATGTTGTATGGTTGCGAGGCGTGGGCTATGGATAGAGTTGTGCGGAGGAGGGTGGATGTGCTGGAAATGAGATGTTTGAGGACAATGTGTGGTGTGAGGTGGTTTGATCGAGTAAGTAACGTAAGGGTAAGAGAGATGTGTGGAAATTAAAAGAGCGTGGTTGAGAGAGCAGAAGAGGGTGTTTTTGAAATGGTTTGGGCACATGGAGAGAATGAGTGAGGAAAGATTGACCAAAAGGATATATGTGTCGGAAGTGGAGGGAACGAGGAGAAGAGGGAGACCAAATTGGAGGTGGAAAGATGGAGTTAAAAAGATTTTGAGTGATCGGACTTGTGGCCTGAACATGCAGGAGGGTGAAAGACGGGCAAGGAATAGAGTGAATTGGATCGATGTGGTATACCGGGGTTGACGTGCTGTCAGTGGATTGAATCAGGAATATGAAGCGTCTGGGGTAAACCATGGAAAGTTGTGTGGGGCCTGGATGTGGAAAGGGAGCTGTGGTTTCGGTGCATTATTGCATGACAGCTAGAGACTGAGTGTGAACGAATGGGGCCTTTGGTGTCTTTTCCTAGCGCTACCTCGCACACATGAGGGGGGAGGGGGATGGTATTCCATGTGTGGCGAGGTGGCGATGGAATGAATAAAGGCAGACAGTGTGAATTGTGTGCATGGGTATATATGTATGTGTCTGTGTGTGTATATATATGTGTACATTGAGATGTGTAGGATGTATATTTGCGTGTGTGGACGTGTGTGTATATACATGTTGTATGGGGGTGGGTTGGGCCATTTCTTTCGTCTTTCCTTGCGCTACCTCGCATGCGCGGGAGACAGCACCAAAGCAAAAATAATTGAATGAATAAATGAATATATATATATATATAATATAATATATATAATATATATATATATATATATATATATATATATATATATATTTTTTTTTTTTTTTTTTTTTTCGCTGTCTCTCGCGTTTGCGAGGTAGCGCAAGGAAACAGGCGAAAGAAATGGCCCAACCCACCCCAATACACATGTATATACATACGTCCACACACGCAAATATACATACCTACACAGCTTTCCATGGTTTACCCCAGACGCTTCATATGCCCTGATTCAATCCACTGACAGCACGTCAACCCTGGTATACCACATCGATCCAATTCACTCTATTCCTTGCCCTCCTTTCACCCTCCTGCATGTTCAGGCCCCGATCACACAAAATCTTTTTCACTCCATCTTTCCACCTCCAATTTGGTCTCCACTTCTCGTTCCCTCCACCTCCGACACATATATCCTCTTGGTCAATCTTTCCTCACTCATTCTCTCCATGTGCCCAAACCATTTCAAAACACCCTCTTCTGCTCTCTCAACCACGCTCTTTTTATTTCCACACATCTCTCTTACCCTTACG
>NC_092233.1:33865071-33942571 GCF_036320965.1 Panulirus ornatus
TATATATATATATATATATATATATATATATATATATATATATATATATATATATATATATATATATATATATATATATGATGGTATTGCAGTGGAATTTATTAAAAAAGGGGGTGACTGTATTGTTGACTGGTTGGTAAGGTTATTTAATGTATGTATGACTCATGGTGAGGTGCCTGAGGATTGGCGGAATGCGTGCATAGTGCCATTGTACAAAGGCAAAGGGGATAAGAGTGAGTCCTCAAATTACAGAGGTATAAGTTTGTTGAGTATTCCTGGTAAATTATATGGGAGGGTATTGATTGAGAGGGTGAAGGCATGTACAGAGCATCAGATTGGGGAAGAGCAGTGTGGTTTCAGAAGTGGTAGAGGATGTGTGGATCAGGTGTTTGCTTTGAAGAATGTATGTGACAAATACTTAGAAAAGCAAATGGATTTGTATGTAGCATTTATGGATCTGGAGAAGGCATATGATAGAGTTGATAGAGATGCTCTGTGGAAGGTATTAAGAATATATGGTGTGGGAGGCAAGTTGTTAGAAGCAGTGAAAAGTTTTTATCGAGGATGTAAGGCATGTGTACGTGTAGGAAGAGAGGAAAGTGATTGGTTCTCAGTGAATGTAGGTTTGCGGCAGGGGTGTGTGATGTCTCCATGGTTGTTTAATTTGTTTATGGATGGGGTTGTTAGGGAGGTGAATGCAAGAGTTTTGGAAAGAGGGGCAAGTATGAAGTCTGTTGGGGATAAGAGAGCTTGGGAAGTGAGTCAGTTGCTGTTCGCTGATGATACAGCGCTGGTGGCTGATTCATGTGAGAAACTGCAGAAGCTGGTGACTGAGTTTGGTAAAGTGTGTGAAAGAAGAAAGTTAAGAGTAAATGTGAATAAGAGCAAGGTTATTAGGTACAGTAGGGTTGAGGGTCAAGTCAATTGGGAGGTGAGTTTGAATGGAGAAAAACTGCAGGAAGTGAAGTGTTTTAGATATCTGGGAGTGGATCTGGCAGCGGATGGAACCATGGAAGCGGAAGTGGATCATAGGGTGGGGGAGGGGGCGAAAATTCTGGGAGCCTTGAAGAATGTGTGGAAGTCGAGAACATTATCTCGGAAAGCAAAAATGGGTATGTTTGAAGGAATAGTGGTTCCAACAATGTTGTATGGTTGCGAGGCGTGGGTTATGGATAGAGTTGTGCGCAGGAGGATGGATGTGCTGGAAATGAGATGTTTGAGGACAATGTGTGGTGTGAGGTGGTTTGATCGAGTAAGTAACGTAAGGGTAAGAGAGATGTGTGGAAATAAAAAGAGCGTGGTTGAGAGAGCAGAAGAGGGTGTTTTGAAATGGTTTGGGCACATGGAGAGAATGAGTGAGGAAAGATTGACCAAGAGGATATATGTGTCGGAAGTGGAGGGAACGAGGAGAAGAGGGAGACCAAATTGGAGGTGGAAAGATGGAGTGAAAAAGATTTTGTGTGATCGGGGCCTGAACATGCAGGAGGGTGAAAGGAGGGCAAGGAATAGAGTGAATTGGAGCGATGTGGTATACCGGGGTTGACGTGCTGTCAGTGGATTGAATCAAGGCATGTAAAGCGTCTGGGGTAAACCATGGAAAGCTGTGTAGGTATGTTTATTTGCGTGTGTGGACGTATGTATATACATTTCTTTCGTCTGTTTCCTTGCGCTACCTCGCAAACGCGGGAGACAGCGACAAAGCAAAAAAAAAAAAAAAAAAATATATATATATATATATATATATATATATATATATATATATATATATGGAAATGGTGAAGAGCTTGTAGATTTATGTGCTGAAAAAGGACTGGTGAATGGGAATACCTGGTTTAAAAAGCAAGATATACATAAGTATACGTATGTAAGTAGGAGAGATGGCCAGAGAGCGTTATTGGATTACGTGTTAATTGACAGGCGCGCGAAAGAGAGACTTTTGGATGTAAATGTGCTGAGAGGTGCAACTGGAGGGGATGTCTGATCATTATCTTGTGGAGGCTAAGGTGAAGATTTGTATGGGTTTTCAGAAAAGAAGAGTGAATGTTGGGGTGAAGAGGGTGGTGAGAGTAAGTGAGTTGGGAAGGAGACTTGTGTGAGGAAGTACCAGGAGAGACTGAGTACAGAATGGAAAAAGGTGAGAACAATGGAAGTAAGGGGAGTGGGGGAGGAATGGGATGTATTTAGGGAATCAGTGATGGATTGCGCAAAAGATGCTTGTGGGAGGTGGGTTGATTAGAAAGGGCAGTGAGTGGTGGGATGAAGAAGTAAGATTATTAGTGAAAGAGAAGAGAGAGGCGTTTGGACGATTTTTGCAGGGAAAAAATGCAATTGAGTGGGAGATGTATAAAAGAAAGAGACAGGAGGTCAAGAGAAAGGTGCAAGAGGTGAAAAAGAGGGCAAATGAGACTTGGGGTGACAGAGTATCATTAGATTGTAAGGAGAATAAAAAGATGTTCTGGAAGGAGGTAAATAAAGTGCGTAAGACAAGGGAGCAAATGGGAACTTCAGTGAAGGGCGCAAATGGGGAGGTGAAAACAAGTAGTGGTGATGTGAGAGGAGATGGAGTGAATATTTTGAAGGTTTGTTGAATGTGTTTGATGATAGAGTGGCAGATATAGGGTGTCTTGGCTGAGGTGGTGTGCAAAGTGAGAGGGTTAGGGAAAATGATTGGGTAAACAGAGAAGAGGTAGTAAAAGCTTTGCGGAAGATGAAAGCCGGCAAGGCAGCAGGTTTGGATGGTATTGCAGTGGAATTTATTAAAAAAGGGGGTGACTGTATTGTTGACTGATTGGTAAGGTTATTTAATGCATGTATGACTCATGGTGAGGTGCTTGAGGATTGGCGGAATGCGTGCATAGTGCCATTGTACAAAGGCAAACGGGATATAAAGTGAGTGCTCAAATTACAGAGGTATAAGTTTGTTGAGCATTCCTGGTAAATTATATGGGAGGGTATTGATTGAGAGGGTGAAGGCATGTACAGAGCATCAGATTGGGGAAGAGCAGTGTGGTTTCAGAAGTGGTAGAGGATGTGTGGATCAGGTGTTTGCTTTGAAGAATGTATGTGAGAAATACTTAGAAAAAGCAAATGGATTTGTATTTAGCATTTATGGATCCAGAGAAGGCATATGATAGAGTTGATAGAGATGCTTTGTGGAAGGTATTAAGAATATATGGTGTGGGAGGCAAGTTGTTAGAAGCAGTGAAAAGTTTTTATCGAGGATGTAAGGCATGTGTACGTGTAGGAAGAGAGGAAAGTGATTGGTTCTCAGTGAATGTAGGTTTGCGGCAGGGGTGTGTGATGTCTCCATGGTTGTTTAATTTGTTTATGGATGGGGTTGTTAGGGAGGTGAATGCAAGAGTTTTGGAAAGAGGGACAAGTATGAAGTCTGTTGTGGTTGAGAGAGCTTGGGAAGTGAGTCAGTTGTTGTTCGCTAATGATACAGCGCTGGTGGCTGTTTCATGTGAGAAACTGCAGAAGCTGGTGACTGAGTTTGGTAAAGTGCGTGAAAGAAGAAAGTTAAGAGTAAATGTGAATAAGAGCAAGGTTATTAGGTACAGTAGGGTTGAGGGTCAAGTCAATTGGGAGGTAAGTTTGAATGGAGAAAAACTGGAGGAAGTAAAGTGTTTTAGATATCTGGGAGTGGATCTGGCAGCGGATGGAACCATGGAAGCGGAAGTGAATCATAGGGTGGGGGAGGGGGCGAAAATCTGGGAGCCTTGAAGAATGTGTGGAAGTCGAGAACATTATCTCGGAAAGCAAAAATGGGTATGTTTGAAGGAATAGTGGTTCCAACAATGTTGTATGGTTGCGAGGCGTGGGCTATGGATAGAGTTGTGCGGAGGAGGGTGGATGTGCTGGAAATGAGATGTTTGAGGACAATGTGTGGTGTGAGGTGGTTTGATCAAGTAAGTAATGTAAGGGTAAGAGAGATGTGTGGAAATTAAAAGAGCGTGGTTGAGAGAGCAGAAGAGGGTGTTTTGAAATGGGGCACATGGAGAGAATGAGTGAGGAAAGATTGACCAAAAGGATATATGTGTCGGAGGTGGAGGGAACGAGGAGAAGTGGGAGACCAAATTGGAGGTGGAAAGATGGAGTTAAAAAGATTTTGAGTGATCGGGGCCTGAACATGCAGGAGGGTGAAAGGACGGGCAAGGAATAGAGTGAATTGGATCGATGTGGTATACCGGGGTTGACGTGCTGTCAGTGGATTGAATCAGGGCATATGAAGCGTCTGGGGTAAACCATGGAAAGTTGTGTGGGGCCTGGATGTGGAAAGGGAGCTGTGGTTTCGGTGCATTATTGCATGACAGCTAGAGACTGAGTGTGAACGAATGGGGCCTTTGGTGTCTTTTCCTAGCGCTACCTCGCACACATGAGGGGGGAGGGGGATAGTATTCCATGTGTGGCGAGATGGCGATGGGAATGAATAAAGGCAGACAGTGTGAATTGTGTGCATGGGTATATATGTATGTGTCTGTGTGTGTATATATATGTGTACATTGAGATGTGTAGGTTTGTATATTTGCGTGTGTGGACGTGTGTGTATATACATGTGTATGGGGGTGGGTTGGGCCATTTCATTCGTCTTTCCTTGCGCTACCTCGCATGCGCGGGAGACAGCACCAAAGCAAAATAATTAAATGAATAAATGAATATATATATATATATATATATATATATATATATATATATATATATATATATATATATATATATATATATTTTTTTATACTTTGTCGCTGTCTCCCGCGTTTGCGAGGTAGCGCAAGTAAACAGACGAAAGAAATGGCCCCCCCCCATACAGATGTATATACATACGTCCACACACGCAAATATACATACCTACACAGCTTTCCATGGTCTACCCCAGACGCTTCACATGCCCTGCTTCAATCCACTGACAGCACGTCAACCCCGGTATACCACATCGCTCCAATTCACTCTATTCCTTGCCCTCCTTTCACCCTCCTGCATGTTCAGGCCCCGATCACACAAAATCTTTTTCACTCCATCTTTCCACCTCCAATTTGGTCTCCCTCTTCTCCTTGTTCCCTCCACCTCCGACACATATATCCTCTTGGTCAATCTTTCCTCACTCATCCTCTCCATGTGCCCAAACCACTTCAAAACACCCTCTTCTGCTCTCTCAACCACGCTCTTTTTATTTCCACACATCTCTCTTACCCTTACGTTACTCACTCGATCAAACCACCTCACACCACACATTGTCCTCAAACATCTCATTTCCAGCACATCCATCCTCTTGCGCACAACTCTATCCATAGCCCACGCCTCGCAACCATACAACATTGTTGGAACCACTATTCTTTCAAACATACCCATTTTTGCTTTCCGAGATAATGTTCTCGACTTCCACACATTCTTCAAGGCCCCCAGGATTTTCGCCCCCTCCCCCACCCTATGATCCACTTCCGCTTCCATGGTTCCATCCGCTGCCAGATCCACTCCCAGATATCTAAAACACTTCACTTCCTCCAGTTTTTCTCCATTCAAACTCACCTCCCAATTGACTTGACCCTCAACCCTACTGTACCTAATAACCTTGCTCTTATTCACACTCTTAACTTTCTTCTTCCACACACTTTTCCGAACTCAGTCACCAGCTTCTGCAGTTTCTCACATGAATCAGCCACCAGCGCTGTATCATCAGCGAACAACAACTGACTCACTTCCCAAGCTCTCTCATCCCCAACAGACTTCATACTTGCCCCTCTTTACAAAACTCTTGCATTCACCTCCCTAACAACCCCATCCATAAACAAATTAAACAACCATGGAGACATCAAACACCCCTGCCGCAAACCTACATTCACTGAGAACCAATCACTTTCCTCTCTTCCTACACGTACACATGCCTTACATCCTCGATAAAAACTTTTCACTGCTTCTAACAACTTTCCTCCCACACCATATATTCTTAATACCTTCCACAGAGCATCTCTATCAACTCTATCGTATGCCTTCTCCAGATCCATAAATGCTACATACAAATCCATTTGCTTTTCTAAGTATTTCTCACATACATTCTTCAAAGCAAACACCTGATCCACACATCCTCTACCACTTCTGAAACCACACTGCTCTTCCCCAATCTGATGCTCTGTACATGCCTTCACCCTCTCAATCAATATCCTCCCATATAATTTACCAGGAATACTCAACAAACTTATACCTCTGTAATTTGAGCACTCACTCTTATCCCCTTTGCCTTTGTACAATGGCACTATGCACGCATTCCGCCAATCCTCAGGCACCTCACCATGAGTCATACATACATTAAATAACCTTACCAACCAGTCAACAATACAGTCACCCCCTTTTTTAATAAATTCCACTGCAATACCATCCAAACCTGCTGCCTTGCCGGCTTTCATCTTCCGCAAAGCTTTCACTACCTCTTCTCTGTTTACCAAATCATTTTCCCTAACCCTCTCACTTTGCACACCACCTCGACCAAAACACCCTATATCTGCCACTCTATCATCAAACACATTCAACAAACCTTCAAAATACTCACTCCATCTCCTTCTCACATCACCACTACTTGTTATCACCTCCCCACTTGCGCCCTTCACCGAAGTTCCCATTTGTTCCCTTGTCTTACGCACTTTATTTACCTCCTTCCAGAACATCTTTTTATTCTCCCTAAAATTTAATGATACTCTCTCACCCCAACTCTCATTTGCCCTTTTTTTTCACCTCTTGCACCTTTCTCTTGACCTCCTGTCTCTTTCTTTTATACATCTCCCACTCAATTGCATTTTTTCCCTGCAAAAATCGTCCGAATGCCTCTCTCTTCTCTTTCACTAATACTCTTACTTCTTCATCCCACCACTCACTACCCTTTCTAATCAACCCACCTCCCACTCTTCTCATGCCACAAGCATCTTTTGCGCAATCCATCACTGATTCCCTAAATACATCCCATTCCTCCCCCACTCCCCTTACTTCCATTGTTCTCACCTTTTTCCATTCTGTACTCAGTCTCTCCTGGTACTTCCTCACACAGGTCTCCTTCTCAAGCTCACTTACTCTCACCACCCTCTTCACCCCAACATTCACTCTTCTTTTCTGAAAACCCATACAAATCTTCATCTTAGCCTCCACAAGATAATGATCAGACATCGCTCCAGTTGCACCTCTCAGCACATTAACATCCAAAAGTCTCTCTTTCGCACGCCTGTCAATTAACACGTAATCCATATATATATATATATATATATATATATATATATATATATATATATATATATATATATATATATATATATATATATATATAAGAAAGAATGTTGGGGTGAAGAGAGTGGTGAGAGTAAGTGAGCTTGGAAAGGAGACTTGTTTGAGGAAGTACCGGGAGGGATTGAGTGCAGAATGGAAAGAAAGTGAGAGCAAATGACGTGAGGGGAGTGTGGGAGGAATGGGATGTATTAGGGAAGCAGTGATGGCTTGTGCAAAAGATGCTTGTGGCATGAGAAAGGTGGGAGGTGGGCAGATTAGAAAGGTGTAGTGAGTGGTGGGATGAAGAAGTAAGATTGTAAGTGAAAGAGAAGAGAGAGACATTTGGACGATTTTTGCAGAGAAATAGTGCAAATGACTGGGAGATGTATAAAAGAAAGAGGTAGGAGGTCAAGAGAAAGGTGCAAGAGGTGAAAAAGAGGGCAAATGAGAGTTGGGGTGGGAGAGTATCTTTAGATTTTATGGAGGATATAAAGATGTTTTGGAAGGAGGTAAATAGAGTGCGTAAGGCAAGAGAACAAGTGGGAACATGGGTGAAGGGGGTAATGGGGAGGAAGTAACAAGTTGTGGTGATGTGAGAAGGAGATGGAGTGAGTATTTTGAAGGTTTGTTGAATGTGTTTGATGATAGAGTGGCAGATATAGGGGTGGTGTGCGAAGTGAGAGGTTTAGGAGAATGATTTGGTAAACAGAGAAGAGGTTTTGGAAGCTTTTCTGAAGATGAAAGCCAACAAGGCGGCGGGTTTGGATGGTATTGCAGTGGAATTTATTAAAAAAGTGAGTGACTGTGTTGTTGACTGGTTGGTGAGGATATTCAGTATATGTATGGTTCATGGTGAAATGCCCGAGGATTGGCGGAATGCATGCATAGTGCCATTGTACAAAGGCAAAGAGGCTAAAGGGGAGTGTTCAAACTACAGAGGCATAAGTTTGCCGAGTATTCCTGGGAAATTGTATGGAAGGGTAGTGCTTGAGAGGGTGAAGGTATGTACAGAGCATCAGATTGGGAGAGAGTAGTTTGGTTTCAGAAGTGGTAGAGGATGTGCGGATCAGGTGTTTGCTTTGAAGAACGTGTGTGAGAAATACTTAGAAAAGCAGATGGATTTGTATGTGACAATTATGGATCTGGAGAAGGCATATGACAGGGTTGATAGAGATGCTTTGTGGAAGGTCTTAAGAGTATATCGTGTGAGAGGTAAGCTGCTAGGAGCAGTGAAAAGTTTTTATCGAGGATGTAAGGCATGTGTACGAGTAGGAGGAGAGGTGAGTGATAGGTTCCCAGTGAATGTAGGTTTGCGGCAGGGGTGTGTGATGTCCCCATGGTTGTTTAATTTGTTTATGGATGAGGTGGTTTGGGAGGTAAATGCTTACTCTACCAAACTCTTTTTAATTCCAGACATCTCTCTTGCCCTTTCATTATTTAAAATCTTAATCGATCAATTCACCTCACATCACACATTATCCTCAAACATTGTATTCCCAATATATGTGTGTGTGTGTGTGTGTGTGTGTGTGTGTGTGTGTGTGTGTGTGTGTGTGTAACTCTACTAAATTCCGAGATAAATTCTGTCGAAGATTACAGTGTACTTAAGTATTTCATCCATGACATTGTTCTTCCTCAGGTGGTCGTGAAGTAGCTTCACCTTGTCTGCTGTAAACATTTCATGTATCTCCTCATATCATCCAGTCATTATTGCTCTGTCATTATCAACATTTCATGTATCTTCTCATATCATCCAGTCATTATTGCTCTGTCACTATCAACATTTAAGTATTATACAAACTATT
The DNA here is from genome assembly GCF_036320965.1 of Panulirus ornatus. Classification (NCBI taxonomy): domain Eukaryota; kingdom Metazoa; phylum Arthropoda; class Malacostraca; order Decapoda; family Palinuridae; genus Panulirus; species Panulirus ornatus. The sequence goes on from NC_092233.1 coordinate 33,874,122, forward strand.
GAATTTGATTTATATAGTGTGTATCGTGTAACTCAGTCACGGAGGCCCAGTTCCTGTACCTTTTGCGTCCCATATCTTCTGCTGCGCCAGGAAGGGTAGGAGCTCCCGGCAAGTCGCCATCTTACGGCAAAAATATGAAATTATCAGCAGTGCTCCTGCATCTCCGACGATGCGCTCCATGCGCAAGCAGTGTAAGGTGGGCCTTCTTTAGGACAGGAAAGTTCTCGACGTAGCTGTACTCTTCTTCCGTGCGCTGACGCCAATTTATCCTCAGCAAAGGTGAGGATGAATATCACCTCTTCCTGAAGATAAAGTGTGTCCAAGCGGTAGAAATTCCTTGGGATGTTGGCAACATTGCAGGTACATGATGAGTTAGGCTATTCAGAGTTTAGATGGCCCAAGGTGAGGTGCCTGGGGACTGGCTTGAATGTGTGTGCAGTGCCTCTAAGGTGGCAAGGTGGACAAATGTAGACGGTTCATTTATAGAGGTATACAAGTTTGTTGAATATACCTGGTAAGGTGTATAGGGAGACGTTGTGTGGCTTCAGGAGACATCAAGGATGTGAGGACCTGGTGCTTCATATGAAGAATTGTGTGAGAAACACTCGGAGGAAGATCGAACTGTACGTGGCATTTATGAATCTTGAGGAAACATATGATGGTGTTCACAGTGAGGCCTTTTAAAAGATGTTATGTATGTATGGCGCGGATGGAGTTAGTGTGGAATGTTTACCAGGAGAGTAAGGCACATGCGCGAGCTGGAAGGGAAAAGAGTGAGTGGTTCTCGCTGAAGGTGGGTCAGCATCACTTAATGTGTTTATACGTAGGATGGTCAGGGAATTGATGGCAAAGGTCTTGAGTAAAGATAAGGCTCACGGTCAACTTGACTGGAGGACCTCGAGGGATGCGAGAGTCACATGATGTTTGCAGATCACTCTGAGGAGAACTCCTGATGCGGGTGACAGAGTTTGGAATATTATGTCAAGGGAGAAAGTTGAGAGTAAGTATGAGCAAAAGCAAGATGATGAGATACAACAGAGGTAAGAGAAAGGGTAGTTTGAGTGTAAGTTTCAGAAAACGGAGTGGTTAAGGTACCTGGGATTGGACAAGCAGCAGATGGAACCATGTGGGCTGAGGTGAATCATTGAGTGGGAGACGGAGTAAAGGTCCAAGGCGCATTCAGGAGTGTGTGGTAGAAATGGTCAGTGTCTGGTGAGGTAAAGGGAGGTATGTTTGAGTATATAGTACTCCCGACACTTTGGTATGGATGTGAGGCTTCGGGCCTTAATGCAAAAAATGGAAGTGTGGACAAGTTGGAAATGAAATTCCGATAGACAGTATGTGGTGTAATGCAGGTTTATCGTGTTAAGAATGACCGTGTAAGAGGAAGGTATGGTAGTAAGATTATTTTGACTGAGAAAGCTGATCCGAGTGTGCTGAAATGGTTCGGACATGTGGCGAGAACGAGTGAAAGAAAACTGACTTAAGCCAACATGCGTGTCAGAAGCGGAGGGAAGAACGAGGAGAAGACCAAGAGAGAAAATGAGAGATGGATTAGTGGATGCTTTCGGGTATCAGGACCTGAACAGACTGGAGGGATAGAATGAACTGTGAAGTACGGGGTGGCAATGTGGTGTCATTAGGTTAAGCCAGGGTGTATGGAGCGGCCAAAGTTTGTGGAGACTGGCTGTGGATGTTAGGCTGTGGTTTCAGTCTGTCATACATGACAGCTATAGAAACGATGTATTGAGGACATTGTTTATCTGTTTCTGACACTTCCTCGCCAAGGCGGATAAAGCAGTTGTATTTAATACCCTGCTATGCAGCATTTTAAACTTCTATATGCTGTTGGAAATGAAAGGGCCTGGGAAGTGAGTCAGCTGTTGTTCGCCGATGATGCAGCTCTAGCGGCTGATTCGGGTGAGAAACTGCAGAAGTTCTTGACTGAGTTTGGAAGAGTGTGTGAAAGGAGAAAGTTGAGAGTAGATATGAATAAGAGCAAGGTTATTAGGTTCAGTAGGGTTGAGGGACAAGTTAATTGGGATGTAAGTTTGAATGAAGAAAACTGGAAGAAGTGAAGTGTTTTAGATATCTGGGAGTGGATTTAGCAGCGAATGGAACTATGGATGCATAAGTGAGTCAAGGTGGGGGAGGGGACGAAGGTTCTGGGGGCGATGAGGAATGTATGGAAAGAGAGAACGTTATCTTTGAGAGCAAAAATGGGAATGTTTGAAGGAATAGTGGTTCCAACAATGTTATATGGTTGTGAGGCGTGTGTTATAGATAGGGTTGTGTGGAGGAGGGTGGATGTGTTGGAATTGAAATGTTTGAAGACAATATGTAGTGTGAGGCGGTTTGATCGAGTAAGTAATGAAAGGGTAAGAGATGTGTGGAAATAGTGTGGTTGAAAGGCAGAAGAGAGTGTGTTGAAATGGTTTGGTCATATGGAGAGAATGAGTAAGGAAAGATTGACAAAGAGAAGATATGTGTCAAAGGTGGAGGGAACAAGGAGAAGCGGGAGACCAGATTGGAGGAAGGATAGAGTGAAAATTATTTTGAGCGATCGGGGCCTGAACCTACAGGAGGGTGAGAGGCGTGCAAGGAATATAGTGAATTGGAACGATTTGGTATCCCGGGGTCGACGTGCTGTCAGTGGACAGAACCAGGGCATGTGAAACGTCTGGGGTAAACTATGGAAAGGTGTGTAGGGCCGGGATGTGGATAGGGAGCTGTGGTTTCGGTGCATTACGCATGACAGCTAGAGACTGAGTGTGAACGAATGTGGCCTTTTAGTTTGTTTTCCTGGCGCTACCTCGATGAAGCAGGGGGTAGTGATGCTGTTTCCTGTGAGGCGCCAGGAATGGATGAAGGCAGGCAAGTATGAATATATACATGTGTATATATGTATATATCTGTGTATATGTATATAAACGTGTGTATATGTTGAGATGTGTATATATGTATATGTGCGTGTATGGACGTTTATGTATACACGGAATATTTTGAGACAAATTCTAACTTCTGTCAGGAATCATTCAATAATCTGGTTTAGATACGTGGGTGATGTGTGGTCCCTTCGACCATCCTCCCTAGATTGTGATGTTTGACCACCCTCCCTAGATTGTGATGTTTTGTTCAGTTGATTGAATAACATCCACCCCAACATCACATTCAAGATTGAATGGGAAAAGAAGGCAAACTGCTCTTTCTTGACGTATTGATAACTAGAAAATCTGATCATTTGTCCTTTAAAATCTACAGGAAGCCTGCCAACTGAGAGCTATATTCATTATTTCTCATTACATAATTCTTCTATAAAAATGTCTGTAGTTATGTCTGTTTTTAAAATTACTACGGAGATGTGATCCCATAGGCCTGAGAGAGGAATGTAGTCATATAAGACGGTTTCTTTAGGCAGTTATATCATCCCAAATGGTTTGTGGACAAAGCTTACTGGAAAGCTAGGAAGACATTTTATGTTTCTTGTAGCAAAAATACGACAAATAAGGATAAGTCTAAATGTTTAGTGTTCCCTGTTCTCCCAACTTAGCTAATCTAAGACGTGTTCTGTGAAACAGTACTTCTAATGTTGCTTTCCAGTACAATAATACCATTAGTAAGACCTTAGTAAATAGTAGGCCAAATCATGCAACAATTGGGAGTGTTTACGCGGTCAAATGCAAGGCATGTAGGTATATTTATTTAGGCCAGACAGGTAAGACTGTAACGGAGAGGTGTTATTGGCTTCGACATTTAGTATGCAGGGATGACCACAAAGATGCGCTCGCTAATCATTGTCATGAAAGTGATCACCCTCATAGATCTTGAAAATCCCATTATATTATACCCCTCTGCTGATTATACCACACGTAACGTCATTGAATCTGTCGTAATTGCTAATACTAAGAACTTTAATATGTCCCCAGGCAAACTTACAGCCCATCCTAGCATTCCCAATCATTTAAGAGAGAATTGACAGAATATGAAAGCATAAAAAGTTGTTCAAGAGACATCCAGCTACCTAGGTCAACCCCTGCCAAGTGACCCCCCTTAATCACCCTTCCTTTCAACGGTTACTGCCAAGCAAAGCAGACACTGGTTGGTCTGTACTGGTTGGTGCTAGACGGCGGTACTGCAGTGCGATGTTGGAATTTATACAACTGTGTTAAGTACTTGCACCTGATGAGGTGGATCGTCTTCATGAAACATGTCTTGCCACTTGTGCAAAACAATTATATATCAAATGAAATTGCATGAACTACTGAAGTACGATTTCACCATAGATCTATGTGCTGTAAAAGGACTGGTGATTGGGAATAACTGGTTTAAAAAAGAGATATACATAAGTGTACGTATGCAAGTAGGAGAGATGGCCAGAGAGCGTTATTATATTATGTGTTGATTGATAGGCGCGCGAAAAAGAGACTTGGATGTTAATGTGCTGAGAGGTGCAACTGGAGGGATGTCTGATCATTATCTTGTGGAGGCGAAGGTGAAGATTTGTAGAGGTTTTCAGAAAAGAAGAGAGAATGTTGGAGTGAAGAAAGTGATGAGAGTAAGTGAGCTTGGGAAGGAGACTTGTGTGAGGAAGTACCAGGAGAGACTGAGTATAGAATGGAAAAAGGTGAGAACAAAGGAGGGAAGGGGAGTGGTGGAGGAATGGGATGTATTTAGGGAAGCAGTGATGGCTTGCGCAAAAGATGCTTGTGGCATGAGAAGCGTGGGAGGTGGGCAGATTAGAAAGGGTAGTGAGTGGTGAGATGAAGAAGTGAGATTATTAGTGAAAGAGAAGAGAGAATCATTTGGACGATTTTTTTGCAGAGAAATAATGCAAATGAGTGGGTGATGTATAAAAGAAAGAGGCAGGAGGTCAAGAGAAAGGTGCAAGAGGTGAAAAAGAGGGCAAATGAGAGTTGGGGTGAGAGAGTATCATTAAATGTTAGGGAGAATAAAAAAGATGTTTTGGAAGGAGGTAAATAAAGTGCGTAAGACAAGGGAACAAATGGGAACTTCAGTGAAGGGGGCCAATGGGGAGGTGATAACAAGTAGTGGTGATGTGAGAAGATGGAGTGGGTATTTTGAAGGTTTGTTGAATGTGTTTGATGATAGAGTGGCAGATATAGGGTAATTTGGTCGAGGTGGTGTGCAAAGTGAGAGGGTTAGGGAGAATGATTTGGTAAACAGAGAAGAGGTAGTAAAAGCTTTGCGGAAGATGAAAATCGGCAAGGCGGCGGGTTTGGATGGTATTGCAGTGGAATTCATTAAAAAAAAAAAAGGGGGTGACTGTGTTGTTGACTAGTTGGTGAGGTTATTTAATGCATGTATGACTCATGATGAGGTGCCTGAGGATTGGCGGAATGCTTGCATAGTGCCATTGTACAAAGGCAAAGGGGATATAAAGTGAGTGCTCAAATTACAGAGGTATAAGTTTGTTGAGTATTCCTGGTAAATTGTATGTTAGGGTATCGATTGAGAGGGTGAAGGCATGTACAGAGCATCAGATTGGGGAAGAGCAGTGTGGTTTCAGAAGTGGTAGAGGATGTGTGGATCAGGTGTTTGCTCTGAAGAATGTATGTGAGAAATACTTAGAAAAGCAAATGGATTTGTATGTAGCATTTATGGATCTGCAGAAGGTTTCGATAGCGTTGATAGAGATGCTCTATGGAAGGTATTAAGAATATATGGTGAGTGAGGCAAGTTGTTAGCAGTGAAAAGTTTTTATCGAGGATGTAAGGCATGTGTACGTGTAGGAAGAGAGGAAAGTGATTGGTTCTCAGTGAATGTAGGTTTGCGGCAGGGGTGTGTGATGTCTCCATGGTTGTTTAATTTGTTTATGGATGGGGTTGTTAGGGAGGCGAATGCAAGGATTTTGGTAAGAGGGGCAAGTATGCACTCTCTTGTGGATGAGAAAGCTTGGGAAGTGAGTCAGTTGTTGTTCGCTTATGATACAGCGCTGGTGGCTGATTCATGTAAGAAACTGCAGAAGCTGATGACTGAGTTTGGTAAAGTGTGAAAGAAGAAAGTTGAGAGTAAATGTGAATAAGAGCAAGGTTATTAGATACAGTGGGGTTGAGGGTCAAGTCAATTGGGAGGTAAGTTTGAGTGGAGAAAAACTGGAGGAAGTGAAGTGTTTCAGATATCTGGGAGTGGATCTGACAGCTGATGGAACCATGGAAGCGGTAGTGAATCATAGGGTGGGGGAGGTGGCGAAAATTCTGGGAACCTTGAAGAATGTGTGGAAGTCGATAACATTATCTCGGAAAGCAAAAATGGGTATGTTTGAAGGAATAATGGTTCCAACAATGTTGTACGGTTGCGAGGCGTGGGCTATGGATAAAGTTGTGCGGAGGAGGGTGGATGTGCTGGAAATGAGATGTTTGAGGACAATATGTGGTGTGAGATGGTTTGATCGAGTAAGTAATGTAAGGGTAAGAGAGATGTGTTGTAATAAAAAGAGTGTGGTTGAGAGAGCAGAAGAGGGTGTTTTGATATGGTTTGGTCACATGGAGAGAATGAGTGAGGAAAGATTGACCAAGAGGATATATGTGTCGGAGGTGGAGGGAAAAAAAAAAAAAATATATATATATATATATATATATACATTATCCCTGGGGATAGGGGAGAAAGAATACTTCCCACGTATTCCCTGCGTGTCGTAGAAGGCGACTAAAAAGGACGGGAGCGGGGGGCTGTAAATCCTCCCCTCTCGTTTTTTTCTTTCTTTTTTAATTTTCCAAAAGAAGGAACAGAGAAGGGGGCCAGGTGAGGATATTCCCTCAAAGGCCCAGTACTCTGTTCTTAACGCTACCTCGCTGTCGCGGGAAATGGCGAATAGTATGAAAAAAGAATATATATATTTATATATATATATATATATATATATATATATATATATATATATATATATATATATATATATATATATATATATTTTTTTTTTTTTTTTTTTTCATACTATTCGCCATTTTCCGCGATAGCGAGGTAGCGTTAAGACCAGAGGACTGGGCCTTTGAGGGAATATCCTCACCTGGCCCCCTTCTCTGTTCCTTCTTTTGGGAAAAAAAAAAAAAAAGAGAGGGGAGGATTTCCAGCCCCCCGCTCCCTTCCCTTTCAGTTGCCTTCTACGACACGCAGGGAATACGTGGGAAGTACTCTTTCTCCCCTATCCCAAGGGATATATATATATATATATATATATATATATATATATATATATATATATATATATATATATATATATATATATATATGGTTGCGAGGCGTGGGCTATAGATAGAGTTGTGCGCAGGAGGGTGGATGTGCTGGAAATGAGATGTTTTAGGACAATATGTGGTGCGAGGTGGTTTGATCGAGTAAGGAATAATAGGGTAAGAGAGATTTGTGGTAATAAAAAGAGTGTGGTTGAGAGAGCAGAAGAGGGTGTTTTGAAATGGTTTGGTCACATGGAGAGAATGAGTGAGGAAAGATTGACCAAGAGGATATATGTGTCAGAGGTGGAGGTAACGAGGAGAAGTGGGAGACCAAATTGGAGGTGGAAAGAGGGAGTGAAAATGATTTTGAGTGATTGGGGCCTGAACATTCAGGGGGTGAAAGTCGTGCAAGGAATAGAGTGAATTGGAACGATGTGGTATACCGGGGTCGACGTGCTGTCAATAGATTGAACCAGGGCATGTGAAACGTCTGGGGTAAACCATGGAAAGTTATGTGGGGCCTGGATGTGGACAGGGAGCTGTGGTTTCGGTGCATTATTACATGACAGCATGAGTGTGAGTGTGAACGAATGTGTCCTTTGTTGTCTTTTCCTAGCACTACCTCGCGCACATGCGGGGGGGAGGGGGTTGTTATTTCATGTGTGGCGGGGTGGCGATGGGAATGAATAAAGGCAGACAGTATGAATTATGTACATGTGTATATATGTATATGTCTGTGTGTGCATATATATGTATATGTTGAGATGTATATGTATGTATATTTGCGTGTGTGGACATGTATGTATATACATGTGTATGTGGGTTGGTTGGGCCATTCTTTCGTCTGTTTCCTTGCGCTACCTCGCTCACGTGGGAGACAGCAACAAAGTAAAATAAATATATATAATGTAGCTTAGACATTGAAGCTTATTGATACAGTGGTCAAATTGATGAGAACTACTATTGACGTTTGTGTAAATAAATTATACATTTCCTTTTTCCATAGCCAGAGGTTGAACCATTATGTGACATCCATTTTTTCATTTCATTTCAAGCTAGAAGTTTCAGTTTTCTAAATTGTTTCTTACATTTTTCATATGTATATATATGTATGTGTGTGTGTGTGTGTGTATATGTGCGTATATATGTGTGTGTGTGTGTGTGTGTGTATATATATATATATATATATATATATATATATATATATATATATATATATTATCCCTGGGGATAGGGGTGAAAGAATACTTCCCACGCATTCCTCGCGTGTCGTAGAAAGCGACTAGAGGGGACGGGAGCGGGGGGCCAGAAATCCTCCCCTCCTTGTATTTTTTTAACTTTCTAAAATGGGAAACAGAAGAAGGAGTCACGCGGGGAGTGCTCATTCTCCTCGAAGGCTCAGATTGGGGTGCCTAAATGTGTGTGGATGTAACCAAGATGTGAAAAAAGGAGAGATAGGTAGTATGTTTGAGGAAAGGAACCTGGATGTTTTGGCTCTGAGTGAAACGAAGCTCAAGGGTAAAGGGGAAGAGTGGTTTGGGAATGTCATGGGAGTAAAGTCAGGGTGTTAGTGAGAAGACAAGAGCAAGGGAAGGAGTAGCAATACTCCTGAAACAGGAGTTGTGGGAGTATGTGATAGAATGTAAGAAAGTAAATTCTCGATTAATATGGGTAAAACTGAAAGTTGATGGAGAGAGATGGGTGATTATTGGTGCATATGCACCTGGGCAAGAGAAGAAAGATCATGAGAGGCAAGTGTTTTGGGAGCAGCTGAATGAGTGTGTTAGTGGTTTTGATGCACGAGACCGGGTTATAGTGATGGGTGATTTGAATGCAAAGGTGAGTAATGTGGCAGTTGAGGGAATAATTGGTATACATGGGGTGTTCAGTGTTGTAAATGGAAATGGTGAAGAGCTTGTAGATTTATGTGCTGAAAAAGGACTGATGATTGGGAATACCTGGTTTAAAAAGCGAGATATACATAAGTATACTTATGTAAGTAGGAGAGATGGCCAGAGAGCGTTATTGGATTACGTGTTAATTGACAGGCGCGCGAAAGAGAGACTTTTGGATGATAATGTGCTGAGAGGTGCAACTGGAGGGATGTCTGATCATTATCTTGTGGAGGCTAAGGTGAAGATTTGTATGGGTTTTCAGAAAAGAAGAGTGAATGTTGGGGTGAAGAGGTTGGTGAGAGTAAGTGAGCTTGGGAAGGAGACTTGTGTGAGGAAGTACCAGGAGAGACTGAGTACAGAATGGAAAAAGGTGAGAACAATGGAAGTAAGGGGAGTGGGGGAGGAATGGGATGTATTTAGGGAATCAGTGATGGATTGCGCAAAAGATGCTTGTGGCATGAGAAGAGTGGGAGGTGGGTTGATTAGAAAGTGTAGTGAGTGGTGGGATGAAGAAGTAAGAGTATTAGTGAAAGAGAAGAGAGAGGCATTTGGACGATTTTTGCAGGGAAAAAATGAAATTGAGTGGGAGATGTATAAAAGAAAGAGACAGGAGGTCAAGAGAAAGGTGCAAGAGGTGAAAAAAAGGGCAAATGAGAGTTGGGGTGAGAGAGTATCATTAAATTTTAGGGAGAATAAAAAGATGTTCTGGAAGGAGGTAAATAAAGTGCGTAAGACAAGGGAGCAAATGGGAACTTCAGTAAAGGGCGCAAATGGGAAGGTGATAACAAGTAGTGGTGATGTGAGAAGGAGATGGCGTGAGTATTTTGAAGGTTTGTTGAATGTGTTTGATGATAGAGTGGCAGATATAGGGTGTTTTGGTCGAGGTGGTGTGCAAAGTGAGAGGGTTAGGGAAAATGATTTGGTAAACAGAGAAGAGGTAGTAAAAGCTTTGCGGATGATGAAAGCCGGCAAGGCAGCAGGTTTGGATGGTATTGCAGTGGAATTTATTAAAAAAGGGGGTGACTGTATTGTTGACTGGTTGGTAAGGTTATTTAATGTATGTATGACTCACGGTGAGGTGCCTGAGGATTGGCGGAATGCGTGCATAGTGCCATTGTACAAAGGCAAAGGGGATAAGAGTGAGTGCTCAAATTACAGAGGTATAAGTTTGTTGAGTATTCCTGGTAAATTATATGGGAGGATATTGATTGAGAGGGTGAAGGCATGTACAGAGCATCAGATTGGGGAAGAGCAGTGTGGTTTCAGAAGTGGTAGAGGATGTGTGGATCAGGTGTTTGCTTTGAAGAATGTATGTGAGAAATACTTAGAAAAGCAAATGGATTTGTATGTAGCATTTATGGATCTGGAGAAGGCATATGATAGAGTTGATAGAGATGCTCTGTAGAAGGTATTAAGAATATATGGTGTGGGAGGCAAGTTGTTAGAAGCAGTGAAAAGTTTTTATCGAGGATGTAAGGCATGTGTATGTGTAGGAAGAGAGGAAAGTGATTGGTTCTCAGTGAATGTAGGTTTGCGGCAGGGGTGTGTGATGTCTCCATGGTTGTTAAATTTGTTTATGGATGGGGTTGTTAGGGAGGTGAATGCAAGAGTTTTGGAAAGAGGGGCAAGTATGAAGTCTGTTGGGGATGAGAGAGCTTGGTAAGTGAGTCAGTTGTTGTTCGCTGATGATACAGCGCTGGTGGCTGATTCATGTGAGAAACTGCAGAAGCTGGTGACTGAGTTTGGTAAAGTGTGTGAAAGAAGAAAGTTAAGAGTAAATGTGAATAAGAACAAGGTAATTAGGTACAGTAGATTTGAGGGTCAAGTCAATTGGGAGGTGAGTTTGAATGGAGAAAAACTGGAGGAAGTGAAGTGTTTTAGATATCTGGGAGTGGATCTGGCAGCGGATGGAACCATGGAAGCGGAAGTGGATCATAGGGTGGGGGAGGGGGCGAAAATTCTGGGAGCCTTGAAGAATGTGTGGAAGTCGAGAACATTATCTCGGAAAGCAAAAATGGGTATGTTTGAAGGAATAGTGGTTCCAACAATGTTGTATGGTTGCGAGGCGTGGGCTATGGATAGAGTTGTGCGCAGGAGGATGGATGTGCTGGAAATGAGATGTTTGAGGACAATGTGTGGTGTGAGGTGGTTTGATCGAGTAAGTAACGTAAGGGTAAGAGAGATGTGTGGAAATAAAAAGAGCTTGGTTGAGAGAGCAGAAGAGGGTGTTTTGAAATGGTTCGGGCACATGGAGAGAATGAGTGAGGAAAGATTGACCAAGAGAATATATGTGTCGGAGGTGGAGGGAACGAGGAGAAGAGGGAGACCAAATTGGAGGTGGAAAGATGGAGTGAAAAAGATTTTGTGTGATCGGGGCCTGAACATGCAGGAGGGTGAAAGGAGGGCAAGGAATAGAGTGAATTGGAGCGATGTGGTATACCGGGGTTGACGTGCTGTCAGTGGATTGAATCAAGGCATGTGAAGCGTCTGGGGTAAACCATGGAAAGTTGTGTAGGTATGTATATTTGCGTGTGTGGACGTATGTATATACATGTGTATGGGGGTGGGTTGGGCCATTTCTTTCGTCTGTTTCCTTGCGCTACCTCGCAAACGCGGGAGACAGCGACAAAGCAAAAAAAAAAAAAAAAAAAAAATATATATATATATATATATATATATATATATATATATATATAAATATATATATATATATATTATCCCTGGGGATAGGGGAGAAAGAATACTTCCCACGTATTCCCTGCGTGTCGTAGAAGGCAACTAAAAGGGGAGGGAGCGGGGGGCTGGAAATCCTCCCCTCTCATTTTTTTTTTTTTTCCAAAAGAAGGAACAGAGAAGGGGGCCAGGTGAGGATATTCCCTCAAAGGCCCAGTTCTCTGTTCTTAACGCTACCTCGCTAACGCGGGAAATGGCGAATAGTTTGAAAGAAAGAAATATATATATATATATATATATATATATATATATATATATATATATATATATATATATATATATATATATATATATTCCTGTGAGTCCACGGGGAAAATGAAGCACGATAAGTTCCCAAATGCACTTTCGTGTAATAATTACATAATCAGGGCAGTACAAGAAAGTAATGCAAGTTAGTTGATATACTGCGAAGAGACGTAGCTGACGCCATTTGGTAAACAAGTGATTCGACAATCACCTGTTTATCATTCATGAAAATGAAGTACATATATATATATATATATATATATATATATATATATATATATATATATATATATATATATATATATATATATATATCAGCCACCAGCGCTGTATCATCAGCGAACAACAACTGACTCACTTCCCATGCTCTCTCATCCCCAACAGACTTCATACTTGCCCCTCTTTCCAAAACTCTTGCATTCACCTCCCTAACAACCCCATCCATAAACAAATTAAACAACCATGGAGACATCACACACCCCTGCCGCAAACCTACATTCACTGTGAACCAATCACTTTCCACTCTTCCTACACGTACACATGCCTTACATCCTCGATAAAAACTTTTCACTGCTTCTAACAACTTGCCTCCCACACCATATATTCTTAATACCTTCCACAGAGCATCTCTATCAACTCTATCATATGCCTTCTCCAGATCCATAAATGCTACATACAAATCCATTTGCTTTTCTAAGTAGCTGATTCATGTGAGAAACTGCAGAAGCTGGTGACTGAGTTTGGTAAAGTGTGTGAAAGAAGAAAGTTAAGAGTAAATGTGAATAAGAGCAAGGTTATTAGGTACACTAGGGTTGAGGGTCAAGTCAATTGGGAGGTGAGTTTGAATGGAGAAAAACTGGAGGAAGTGAAGTGTTTTAGATATCTGGGAGTGGATCTGGCAGTGGATGGAACCATGGAAGCGGAAGTGGATCATAGGGTGGGGGAGGGGGCGAAAATTCTGGGAGCCTTGAAGAATGTGTGGAAGTCGAGAACATTATCTCGGAAAGCAAAAATGGGTATGTTTGAAGGAATAGTGGTTCCAACAATGTTGTATGGTTGCGAGGCGTGGGCTATGGATAGAGTTGTGCGCAGGAGGATGGATGTGCTGGAAATGAGATGTTTGAGGACAATGTGTGGTGTGAGGTGGTTTGATCGAGTAAGTAACGTAAGGGTAAGAGAGATGTGTGGAAATAAAAAGAGCGTGGTTGAGAGAGCAGAAGAGGGTGTTTTGAAATGGTTTGGGCACATGGAGAGAATGAGTGAGGAAAGATTGACCAAGAGGATATATGTGTCGGAGGTGGAGGGAACGAGGAGAAGTGGGAGACCAAATTGGAGGTGGAAAGATGGAGTGAAAAAGATTTCGTGTGATCGGGGCCTGAACATGCAGGAGGGTGAAAGGAGGGCAAGGAATAGAGTGAATTGGAGCGATGTGGTATACCGGGGTTGACGTGCTGTCAGTGGATTGAATCAAGGCATGTGAAGCGTCTGGGGTAAACCATGGAAAACTGTGTAGGTATGTATATTTGTGTGTGTGGACGTATGTATATACATGTGTATGGGGGTGGGTTGGGCCATTTCTTTCGTCTGTTTCCTTGCGCTACCTCGCAAACGCGGGAGACAGCGACAAAGCAAAAAAAAAAAAAAAATATATATATATATATATATATATATATATATATATATATATATATATATATATATATATAAGAGGATAGAATTGTAGGACAAGGAGATATCTGATTGTGTGCATAAAGTTATCGCAAAACAAACACAGACGGAGTCAACAAGGAGCCAGATGGTCGCCAGGGTTGTTATATATAACCTGTATTGTATTCTTGACTCATGGTTGTTATCTGATATATTGGGAATATTGTAATATGCAGTTAAGGATATACATTATTACTAGAGCCAGTATGTGGGGGAGGAAGATCATATGTTGACAATCCCACGGTGTTGATCGGTGTCCAAGGTCAACAGTGAGGAGCCACCAGCCACCTACTGACCCCCAGATGCCAGTAATGGGTCGTCTTGCAAGATTGTTGAGCTAGTAAGGAGCAAATTATCATATTGTAAGAAATTATTACGTAAAGTAACCCGTGGCATGTATCATGACTACAGCTATAGCTTGATTATAGAAATCGCATTGTTAAACACATAAGGGACATGTCCTCGTCCATAGCAGTTCCCATATAAGATTAATCGAGTGCAAAAATTTACTATTTACGGTTCTTGAATAAGAACGTACAGTGATACAGTTTCAAATAATGACACCACGAAAGTGTATAGAGAGTGGAAAAGTGACAAAGTGAAGTAATTAACCAAGGAAACTGAAATGATCACCTTGGCAACCCAACTTGGTTCCGGGTCACGCAGACGAGACTCGGTGTCAGTGAGCATATTACCTCCTTGATGACAGTTACCCAGCCCGGCCGGGCATAGCATTCCACATCCACTACGATATCCCGGTAAGCCAACACCTCGATTTGTGACAAAATGTGTCTTTATACAGTGTGGATGGCTCGCCCCCTGTCAGGGTAATGAATCATTAATGTGTCTACTACAGACACTGACAACTTCATTTCCTACAGGGTAGCTTGGTTGGGTCGAGCCTGTGTGGGTCGAACCCGGTTGGGTCGAACCTGTGTGGGTCGAACCCGGTTGGATCGAGCAGCTTTTTGGGTCGAGCACTTGTAGGGCACCGGTCAGGGTCCCAGCGTGTCGTCCTTGACCCAACGCCGTTGTGTGAAACGCGAGCACGGACCGACCTGATGTGGAGGACGAGGGTTCATGGCTTGACCACGGACACACTCACACCCAGAGACCCGGCTGCACTGCAGTCCAGCTACACAAAATCCAGGTAAGACCTTGTGTTAACACTTGATACTCATTCAGTGAACTTTTAGCACCAGAGCACTGAGGTGAAGCAAACGGTTAAGGTATAAACAACAAGTCACTTGCAGATGTGAATTAAGATGTTTAGTTATTATTAGCAGTTGTGGTAGGATGAAGGTCACATTATTTCTGTTACTGTGAGTATCCTTAGATATTTAATGTAATAATGTCCACGGAGCCATGCATGCATGATGACTGATCATGTTAGTAGTGTTACAACCAGTTACATGTTAAGATATTCCAGTCACTGTCTGCTTACGTACATGTAATTGTCATGTTATGTGGACTTGTGTCATTCTGTTTAGGTATTAAATGTAAGAAGGTTATTGGCTTTTCCTTAGCCACACAGGAAAGTGAGTAGTCAAAGTATGATTGGTAGTCCATTGGCCTAGTTGGGTCATTAATGTCTTATTTAAGGGGTTTACTTAAACCATGTCTTTAAGGCCCCCCATGGTAATATCACTTGAATATCATCAACTATCAAATAATTATCTCTAGTCAGTACTATTACTAATAATAATAACGTAACAAGTACAGCATTATTTCTTCTTTTTTTTCTCTATTTTCGGGGTGCACCTGGTATACCGGGGTCGACGTGCTGTCAATGGATTGAACCAGGGCATGTGAAGCGTCTGGGGTAAACCATGGAAAGTTCTGTGGGGCCTGGGTGTGGAAAGGGAGCTGTGATTTTGGGTGCATTATTACATGACAGCTAGGGACTGAGTGTGAACGAATGTGGCCTTTGTTGTCTTTTCCTAGCGCTACCTTGCGCGCGTGCGGGGAAAGGGTGGGTGTCATTTCATATGTGGCGGTGTGGCGACGGAAATGAATAAAGGCAGCAAGTATGAATTATGTACGTGTGTATATATGTATATGTATGTGTATGTTCATATATATGTATACGTTGAAATGTTAGGTATGTATATGAGCGTGTGTGGACGTGTATGTATATACATGTGTATGTGGGTGGGTTGGGCCATTCTCTCGTCTATTTCTTTGCACTACCTTGCTAACGCGGGAGACAGCGACAAAGTGTAATAGAAATGAATAATAAGTGTGTGTGTGTGTGTGTGTGTGTGTGTGTGTGTGTGTCCACGGGGAAATGAAACACGATACGTTCCCAAGTGCACTTTCGTGTAATAATCACATCATCAGGGGAGATACGAGAGAGAAATATAACGGTCAATTGATACACGAAGAGACGTACCTAGGACGCCATTTGGTAAACAAGTGACAACTGTAATGGAGGTCGGGTGCGTTCAAGCGTATCATAAACTTATTATGTAGACAAGAAAGGGAACTGTTTACAAATTTTATCAACAATAAAGGTATCCAATTTGTACAGATCTTCACTAATATTAATGTTACAATTCTTTGTGTATTTGATAATAGAAGATTCATTGATATTTCTCGTGGTACTGGAGTTAGAAAAATCCCATTACCTCCTGGAGCCCACAGTCGGAAGGTCTTCTCATATGGAGTCGACCTTAAAGTCACTTCACACCATCCTGATACTACAGAAGCACCAGCAAACATTCAGAATGAGCCATTGTTGGAACAATGGCTCACCCAGAACAGAATGTCTGCATCTCCACAGAAGTCTTCAGTTACCCTTTTGACCCCAGTGAGACACGAATCCAACCCGCACACTCGTCACCTTAAGTGGCCAATTACTCCTACTCAACAAAGCCCCATCTGTACTCGGCCTCACTTACGACACACACATGACATTCACACCCCAAGCCACGATCACGAACAAAAAAGCAACAGACGAACTGTTTGCCCTCAGAACATTAACTGGTACCAGATTTGGACAAGATAAAGAATCAGTTATGATAGATAATAAATATTCTGAAACAAAAATATAGTAAAGTATAACCACCCTACCTTAAGATATGCCTCACCTGCCTGTTATTCCGTCCTCTCAAAAGCAAATTTAACACAAAGCTGTAAACTGCACAAAACAAAGCACTCCAAACAATCACCGGCTGCCCAGCAACCACGAACACCCAAAACAGACAACATAACAAAAATCCTCCCAGTACAATCCTACCTCAGTATACCAGCTCTCAGTCCTTTACAATAGCACGTGACGCCACCCATCCAAACCACTCCATTACTAACCTTCAACTTCCAAGTAGAAAAACTTTCCCCAGCTTCACATTTAAGCAAGCTATACACACAGATGCCCCAGCCCCCAGCAAACTTAATACTGTGAAAACATATACACACTGAAATGAACCGATAAGCACAGAATGCTTTTCCTCCCAACTCAGTCTTGAACACCACCCCACCAGTCATACATCCATCTGACACTACATTCACCAGACATGTACGAGTTACACTTTCTCATCTGTGCTTTGGACATAACACGTTCCTTTAACACTATAAACACCGATGCAACATAACTCGAGACGCATCATGCCAGTGATGCAAATACGACAGTGAAGACATTGAACACTTGCTGCCCAGTTTCCCGCACTCTCCTCCCATAGACATGCGTACAGCATCAACACACACTATCTCCTGCCCGATGGATATGACCAGCGGTGGAGAGGGATGTAAATACAAGGGTCTTGGAGAGAGAGGCAAGTATACAGTATGTAGGGGGTGGGGGACTGGGAAGCGAGTCAGCTGCTGTTTGCTGATTACACAGTACTGGTGGCAGATTGGAGTGAAGAACTGTAAGACTTGGTGGCTGAGTTTGGGAGAATGTGTGAAAGGAGTAAGTGTAGAGCTGATGTTAATTAAAGTAGGTTATGAGGTTTAGCAGGGCTGAGTAACAGGTCAGTTGCTGTGTTTCAATGGAAAAACTTTGGAGGAAGCAGAATCCTGGGGGAGTAGACATGGCAGCGGAATGGAACCATGGAAGAGAAAGTGAGTCATAAGATAGGTGAATGAGCAAAGGTTCTGGGGGCAGTGAGGAATGTGTGGAGAGGTCGTTATCTGAGAGGGAAGAATGATTATGTTTGAAGGTATAGTAGACCCCACAATGTGGATTAGCTGGAAATGAAACGTGGATGTGTGGTAATAGGAAGAGTGTGGTTGAGAGAGGTGAGAAGAGTGTGTTGAAATGGTTCGGACATATAGAGAAAATAAGCTGGGAGAAGTTGACAAAGAGGATATGTATCTCAGCATTGGAGGTGACAGTGACAAAAGAGAAAGCAAATTGGAAATGGAAGGATGAAAAGAAAGAGTGATCGGAGCCTGAATATGTAGGAGGGTGAAAGGTGGGCCCGGGATAGAGTGAATTGAAACGATTCGGTATACAGGGTTGACATGCTGTCAGTGGACTGAGCCAGGGCATGTGAAGCGTTCGGGCTAAACCATGGAAAGGTGTGTGGGGCCTGGATGTTTATAGAGAGTCGTGGTTTTATAGCGTTACACATGACAGCTAGAGAATGGATGTGGGATGATGAAACCTTACTTCGTTTGTTCTTGGTGCCACTTTACTAGACCGAGAAACGGCGAACAAGTACTGAAAAATTATACATGAATATAATGCAAATTGAACAAGTTAGTTGCAGACAATTAACCAAGAGCAAAGCTAAAACACACACACACACACACACACACACACACACACACACACACACGTATCCGTAGTGTGTAGTTATTGTCGCTTATGATGATTCACGCACTGGGCCCTTAAGTTCGAATCATGGGCGCGGCAGTCTGCCCACAGCCAACCCAGCTGTTCATTCTTCCTTCGGACGTAGACTACGGTGTGTGTGCGTGTGTGTGTGTGTGTGTGTGTGTGTGCATGTATCTATACACGTGAGAGTAAACATATAGTACATAGACAAGTATACAAGGTTACAAAACAAGGCGACACGAGTGTAAATATCCCTGTAATACAACCAGTAATCACACACACACACACACACACACACACACACACACGCACAGACACACACACACACACACACAGACACACACACACAGACACACACACACAGACACACACACATACACACACACACACACACACACGTCATGAAGCAGAGTCCCAGTTTCATATTGAATGTATAACTTTACGGAAGTAGGAGATTCGGTTCCTAATTAAAGCAATTATAAGAGTAATTATAGAAATTTGTCTTAACGAGCGAAGTCTCTGGCTGGGTACTGAAAGAACCCCTTGATACGGGCGAGTGTTGCTGGGTAAACACGGCGAGGATCACGTGTCATGCAGAGGGAAAATGTTCCTTATGATCCTCCTTAGAACATCATGAGGCATGTGATGTTCCTCATGTCCTCCTGTCTATATCATGATCCCGTCCAGAACATCATGAGGCATGTGATGTTCCTCATGACCTCCTGTCTATATCTTGGTCCCGTCCAGAACATGTGTAGTGTGACCTGGTCTTGACCTTCTATATATTCAAGATCTTAACAACAACTTCATAAGTAATGTTTCCTATTTTCCCCAAGATACCTTGACTTGCAGAAATCCTTCACTCCTTACTGTAGGTTTAGTAGACCAGCTGGCCGCCCGTCAGCCTCAGCCACCAGCTGGCCGCCCGTCAGCCTCAGCCACCAGCTGGCCGTCCGTCAGCCTCAGCCACCAGCTGGCCGCCCGTCAGCCTCAGCCACCAGCTGGCCGTCCGTCAGCCTCAGCCACCTGCTGGCCGTCCCTCAGCCTCAGCCACCTGCTGGCCGCCCGTCAGCCTCAGCCACCAGCTGGCCGCCCGTCAGCCTCAGCCACCAGCTGGCCGCCCGTCAGCCTCAGCCACCAGCTGGCCGCCCGTCAGCCTCAGCCACCAGCTGGCCGCCCGTCAGCCTCAGCCACCTGCTGGCCGTCCCTCAGCCTCAGCCACCTGTTGGCCGCCCGTCAGCCTCAGCCACCTGTTGGCCGCTCGTCAGCCACAGCCATCTGCTGGCCGTCCGTCAGCCTCAGCCACCTGCTGGCCGTCCCTCAGCCTCAGCCACCAGCTGGCCGCCCGTCAGCCTCAGCCACCAGCTGGCCGCCCGTCAGCCTCAGCCACCTGTTGGCCGCTCGTCAGCCACAGCCATCTGCTGGCCGTCCGTCAGCCTCAGCCACCTGCTGGCCGTCCGTCAGCCTCAGCCACCAGCTGGCCGTCCCTCAGCCTCAGCCACCTGCTGGCCGCCCGTCAGCCACAGCCACCTGCTGGCCACCCCTCGGTCACAACCTCCCGTTGGCCGCCCCCTCTGTCACAGCCGCCCGTTGGCCGCCCCCTTTGTCACAACCGCCCGCTGGCCGCCCCAGTATGGTCACAACCGCCCGCTGGCCGCCCCAATATGGTCACAACCGCCCGCTGGCCGCCCCAGTATGGTCACAACCGCCCGCTGGCCGGCCGTCAGCCGTGGGCGTGCAACATGAAGCAGTCAGAGGCACATGTGGTGGTATATAAGATCTTGAATATCTCCTTCTTACTCACACTTCATATGACCATCTCAGGAGGAGATAAGATAGCGGAAAAAACAGTTTAATTTGTCTGGAGACAACAGGAGTGTACATAAGTCTGAGACAACAGGAATGTACATAAGTCTGGAGACAACAGGAGTGTACATAAGTCTGAGACAACAGTAGTGTACATAAGTCTGAGACAACAGGAGTGTACATAAGTCTGAGACAACAGGAGTGTACATAAGTCTGAGACAACAGGAGTGTACATAAGTCTGAGACAACAGGAGTGTACATAAGTCTGGAGACAACAGGAGTGTACATAAGTCTGGAGACAACAGGAGTGTACATAAGTCTGAGACAACAGGAGTGTACATAAGTCTGGAGACAACAGGAGTGTACATAAGTCTGAGACAACAGGAATGTACATAAGTCTGAGACAACAGGAGTGTACATAAGTCTGAGACAACAGGAGTGTACATAAGTCTGAGACAACAGTAGTGTACATAAGTCTGAGACAACAGGAATGTACATAAGTCTGAGACAACAGGAGTGTACATAAGTCTGAGACAACAGGAGTGTACATAAGTCTGAGACAACAGGAGTGTACATAAGTCTGAGACAACAGGAGTGTACATAAGTCTGGAGACAACAGGAGTGTACATAAGTCTGAGACAACAGGAATGTACATAAGTCTGAGACAACAGGAATGTACATAAGTCTG
Organism: Panulirus ornatus; assembly: GCF_036320965.1. Taxonomy (NCBI): domain Eukaryota; kingdom Metazoa; phylum Arthropoda; class Malacostraca; order Decapoda; family Palinuridae; genus Panulirus; species Panulirus ornatus. The sequence continues at coordinate 33,895,167 of NC_092233.1, forward strand.
GAGACAACAGGAGTGTACATAAGTCTGCCACCAGAGTCAACTGTGGCCTCACGTGAGCTGGAGAACATTGCACTTACGACCTCCCAACCTCCTCCAGGCAAGCACCCAGGGGAGGGGACGGTACAACCCTTGACCACGACGGTACGACCCTTGACTACGACGGTGCGACCCTTGACCACGACGTTACGACCCTTGACCACCACGGTACGACCCTTGACTACGACGGTGCGACCCTTGACCATGACGGTACGACCCTTCACCGCGACGGTACGACCCTTGACCACCACGGTACGACCCTTGACTACGACGGTGCGACCCTTGACCATGACGGTACGACCCTTCACCGCGACGGTACGACCCTTGACCACGATGGTACGACCATTGACCATGACGGTACGACCCTTGACCATGACGGTACGACCCTTGACTACGACGGTGCGACCCTTGACCATGACGGTACGACCCTTGACCACCACGGTACGACCCTTGACTACGACGGTGCGACCCTTGACCATGACGGTACGACCCTTCACCGCGACGGTACGACCCTTGACCACGATGGTACGACCATTGACCATGACGGTACGACCCTTGACCATGACGGTACGACCCTTCACCACGATGGTACGACCATTGACCATAACGGTACGACCCTTGACCACGATGGTGCGACCATTGACCATGACGGTACGACCCTTGACCACCACGGTACGACCCTTAACTACGACGGTGCGACCCTTGACCATGACGGTACGACCCTTGACCATGACGGTACGACCATTGACCATGACGGTACGACCCTTGACCATGAGGGTACGACTCTTGACTACGACGGTGCGATCCTTGACCTCGACGGTACGACCCTTGACCATGACGGTACGACCCTTGACCATGACGGTGCGACCCTTACCACGACGGTACGACCCTTGACCATGACGGTACGACCATTGACCATGACGGTACGACCCTTGACTACGACGGTACTACCCTTCACCACGACGGTACGACCCTTGACCATGACGGTACGACCATTGACCATGACGGTACGACCCTTGACCACGACGGTACGATCCGTGACCGTGACGGTACGATCCTTGACTATGACTGTACGATCCGTGACCATGACGGTACGACTCTTGACCATGACGGAACGACCCATGACCATGACGGTACGACCATTGACCATGACGGTACGACTCTCGACCATGACGGTACGACCCATGACCATGACGGTGCTACCCTTAAGCACGACGGTATGACCCTTCACCACGACGGTACGACCCTAGATCACGACGGTACGACTTATGACCACGACGGTACGACCTTTGACCATGAAGATACGACCCTTGAACACGACGGTAAGACCCTTGACCACGACGGTCCAACCCTTTACCATGACAGTACGACCCTTGACTACGACGGTACTACCCTTGACCATGACGGTACGAGCCTTGATTACGACGGTACGACCCTTGACCATGACGGTACGGCCCTTGACTACGAAGGTACGACCCTTGACCATGATGGTACGACCCTTGACCACGACTATGATCTGTGACCATGACGGTACAACCCTTGACCACGACAGTACGACCTCTGACCATGACAGTACGACCTTTGACCACGACGGTACGGCCCTTGACCATGACGGTACGACCTTTGACCACGACGATACGACTCTTGGCCACGATGGTACGACCTGTGACCATGACGGCACGATCCTTGACCATGACGGTACGACCCTTGACCATGACGGTACGATGTATGACCATGACGGTACGACTCTTGACCATGACGGTACGATCCGTGACCATGACGGTACGACTCGACCACAACGGAACGACCCTTGACCACGACTTCACTATCCTGGGGTTTGATAGCTTGGCCTTTGACTTGACCTTTCAGGATAAGGTCAGAGGTAAGGTCATCATACCTGAGTCATGTTGGAGAGTTTACTGGGAACTGTGGTATGACAACACATGATAACAAACGTGACTTATGACCACTACATATCGTTGTCTTATTTGTGGTGTTCCACAGAACATGTCCTGACCAGGCGAGTCCCCATCATCTGTGTCCCCACCACTAGTGATGTCCTCAACACTGTGTCCAGACCAGGCGAGTCCCCATCACGTGTGTCCCCACCACTAGTGATGTCCTCAACACTGTGTCCAGACCAGGCGAGTCCCCATCACGTGTGTCCCCACCACTAGTGATGTCCTCAACACTGTGTCCAGACCAGGCGAGTCCCCATCACGTGTGTCCCCACCACTAGTGATGTCCTCAACACTGTGTCCAGACCAGGCGAGTCCCCATCACGTGTGTCCCCACCACTAGTGATGTCCTCAACACTGTGTCCAGACCAGGCGAGTCCCCATCACGTGTGTCCCCACCACTAGTGATGTCCTCAACACTGTGTCCAGACCAGGCGAGTCCCCATCACGTGTGTCCCCACCACTAGTGATGTCCTCAACACTGTGTCCAGACCAGGCGAGTCCCCATCACGTGTGTCCCCACCACTAGTGATGTCCTCACCTGCTGGGGTGCCAAGTGTACCCCGTGGGGCCAGAGGCGGGCCTTCACCTGCTGGGGGTGCTCACATGCATGACGGGCCTGGTGACTGTGATGGTAACAGATGGTGAAGCTCACGTGCATGACGGGCCTGGTGACTGTGATGGTAACAGATGGTGAAGCTCACGTGCATGACGGACCTGGTGACTGTGATGGTAACAGATGGTGAAGCTCACATGCATGACGGGCCTGGTGAGGATTCTTGATTCTGAGTTAGTTTTGCCAGGTTCGTTGCGGAGGGTCAGTGTGAGGTGTGTGGTGACCTGTACTCAGCAGGGTCGTGGCACCAGACCACGTAGGGGACACAGAGGATTGACCTGAAGTTTACCTGAAGTGGTCATGAAAGGTCGTCTACCCAACATATCGGGCTGGACCCAGGCTGCTGGGTTGGTCGATGGTCGACCAAGTTGTTGGAAGCTGAGGTCCGCAGGCCCACGTAACCATCGCAGCTTGGCTGGTTTGGGACACATTACACTGAGCCAAGACCTTCAATGACTCCACTGGACAACCTGTTGTGTTTTTCATGTTCGCAGGCAATGTGTCGAACAGTCAGTCTTATACTCCAGATGTTCAAGTTGATTTCAGCTTTTGGATTCATCGTTTTGGATTCATCGTTCTTATTTTAGGGGTAACATTTTAGTCTTCCATGATTGTCATGCAAGAAAGTATTTTTGACAGTAAACTGGAGACCATGTCTTTTAGGATTCTACAAGTGCAAATAATGATACATTGTCTGCGTTCCAGAGAATACTGCATCGGTGATTTCAATCGCTACCAGTAGCTCACTTCCTTACAATACGGGACGTGTGTGAAAGATGTCCGAACACTTTCTGATTCTACAATTTCACACACCTTGTGGGGTGAAGCTAACGCACAGCAGTATTCTGTTCGCGAGAGTTTCAGCGTCTTGAAGAGCGTCATCGTTCTTGTATTCTCTCTCTTCCTAAAAGTCAGCAGGATCCATCCCGTCATCTTTTTGGAAGAGACAACTGTTGCTTGTTTGCTGAAGGTAAGTTCGTCAGGTATCATTCCTCTGAGCTCTTGTTCACATTGTTCGGTCGTGGCTTGACTGGTGTGTCTGTACCCTTGATATCTTCATTCTCCCTAGACTGGAGGAGCTGGAACTTATCCTAATTTAAATATATTTTGTTACCGCTGGGCCTGTGGGAGACTTTGATCATGTTCGTACGTAGTTTCCCAGCGTCTTCTACGGCCGAGATGTTCGTCCATATTCTGGCACCGTCCGCAAAGGATGATATGCAACTGTTTCATATTTGTGTCAATGTCACGTATAAGAACGAGAAACAGAAGCGGCACAAGTATAGTTCCTGGGAGGCTGAGGTTTGTTTAGCGGAGAGGTACTGGAAATAGCTATATTTACAAGAAAGTGTTGTTATCTGTTAGCTAGAATGTTGTATATATTCATCTTCTATTTTTACTAGTTATTCCCATCTTACGCATTTTTGTGCTATGACGCCATATGGTCACACTTGTCCAAATACTTATGCAAAGTTTGTGCGCATCACATCAGCATTTTGTCTGTCCCCCTGAGCGTCTGTTCTTATGATAGCGGTCAAGCAAGAGAGAGAGAGAGAGAGAGACCCTAAAACCATGTTGCTATGGCTTACGTAGAGTAGAAGCTTCCTCTCCAAGATGCTGGTGATGGGTGATGTTGGCTCTGTCGATCGATAGATTTTGGGATTGCTTTGTTTACACCTTTTCAGAGTGGGGTGATGTGCTCATGCAAGAGACGTTTTGTATTTCTTTATGAAAACTGAGTTGCAGGAGCCTGGTCTTGGGGCAGAGTAGGTGGCCATGCTCTCGATGGCCCTCTGGGAACCCCCCTGTGGTGAGGTGGTGTGACACGGGGGACCACCACTCACTCTCTACGAAGACTTGTATTGCTTCATCTTTCTTTAAGCTGTTTTTTTGGTTCGGTGAACACTGACATGTTGGTCTTCTCTCATCTGCTGGCAGTCATCTACTGCTTTGAGTGACCCAGTGGAGATGGTGGTGCTTGACTCGCGTTTTGCATATTAGAAGATTTTTTGTTTTGTTCTCTCATGGATGGCTGTTTCTCCTTCCTTTTCCTGTGTTTCGTATGACGATTTTCATCTGTCCTACTGTATTGGTTCGTCGGCTGGTATGAGAGGTTATCTCTCCCGTGCTGCTGGGGAACTGTGGGTTTCTGAGGTTTACACTTGGTGTTCGCCTCTCATATACAAGGTCGTGTGTTTCGTTTGTACTGTAAACTTTTGTTCTTTGTTTGGTGAAAGTCTGTAGCGTATGTGGATTGTTTTTTATGTTCATTAGTTTCAATTACTCTGCTGGTGTGTGGGTACTGAACAGTTTCCCACTGTCACACACACACACACACACACACACACACACACACACACACACACACACACACACATCTCGTACATTACAGCTTACCATTTTATCCACTTACTGTTCAAACAAACTGCTGGATTCATCTCCGTCGTGGTAAGTGTGTGTGTGTGTGTGTGTGTGTGTGTGTGTGTGTGTGTGTGTGTGTGTGGTGTAGCATCCGTACTTGTTTTTCCTTCAATTAGGTTGTGTTCAGAGAGCACAGTGTGTCTGAGATGGTGATGTCAGGGATCAGGTCGACATTATTTGAACAGAATATATCATTTCTTCCAGTTTGGTTGTGTGTTTGTCAGAGTGAAGGAAACCTTGTGACACACACGCTGAATAATTCTCTTTTTATCAGCTGCTCATCCGAGCTGCTTCCGATGGCATTATCAAAGTTTTAATTTCCTGTTTTCATCAGAGGTGCAGTAAGCTGAAGTTCCCCTGTAAGACGATCTTTGAGACGTGGTGTCTTACGAGGAGGTCAAGGAAGAATTCCGCATTTCATGTTTGTTCTGTATGTTCATGTGGCTCTGCGTTTGGTTGATAGATTAGTGCAATGACTTGGGTTGGGTTTCACCCTCAACAACACACACACACACACACACACACACACACACACACACACACACACACACACACACACTTCTACTACGTCATTAGAAGAGTTCAAGAACTCTCTTGTGTTGAGCGAATCTTTTACAGACACCCAAACTCCTGCACCTGTTCTTCCCGTCTTGTCGTATCTGTATGACCTTTAATGTGTGTGTCTTGTGCAGGCTGCATATACTGCACAAGACTCACTCATGCTCATGTAGGGGAACTGTGTTTGTTGTGTGGGGTTGAAGCCTCACTGATACGTAGGGTGTTGCGCGTGGTGTTTCTCAGTATTGTGGGAGTGGGAGCGATGGTAGACCCTGCTCTGTAGCACTTGGTCCAGCGCTCACAGATCTTGTATCATTTTGTCGGGGGATGTCAGTCTCATATCTGCCTCTGACCCGGGTCTAAGTCGAGAAAAAGACGTGTCGTGGTGTCTGCCAGCCTGCACCAGCCACATGGTGATCCACGTCAACCATCGCTTTACCAATGATCCGCCAGAGGGAGGCATTTACCCAGGCAAGCCTAGCCATCTTGCTGAGGTGATGAAGTTCATGTTTTCCCCCAGTACGATGCATCTGGCCTACCAGATCTGTGAGTCCCCTTCACCTAGTGGCTACACACGTAGGGCATGACGGTGGTGTCCTCTGCCCCCCTCCCCCCCAGCTTGTCATGGCTTCCCGACCGTCACTTTCAGCGTCACTTGACACATCGTAAACCTCTCCAGCCTCTCCATCCCTGCGAGTCACAGTTATGGCGTCCTGTTCGCCTTCCATTGTGACATTTTCCTATGAATTTCCTGTGTCACTTGGCACTTGCTGTGCTGTTTGCGCGCCATCTATGCAAATTATGGGGGAGAACAACGAGCTTGTGGAAGTGTGGGTGTCGGAGACCAGCTGGGCAGCGAGTGGGGGAGACAAGTGTGGGTCAGGGAGAGAGAGAGAGAGAGAGAGAGAGAGAGAGAGAGAGAGAGAGAGAGAGAGAGAGAGAGAGAGAGAGAGAGTAGAGGCTTTCGAGGAAAAGAATGAGAATAGAAGCATCGAGGGAGAGTGTGAGAGGGGAGGGTTACAGGGAGAGAGGGAGGGGAGAGGATCTCAAGGGAGAGAATGAAAGGAAAGTCTCCTGTGGGAGAGAGAAAGGAGAGGCTTCCAAGGGAGAGAGTGTGAGGAGAGGCTCCTGAGAGAGAGAGAGAGGGTGAGTGAGAGTTAAGGCTGGCGAGTGAGAGGAGTGAGTGTAGTTATGATGATACTGTCATACACTGTTGAGGGATGGACGACTTATCAGAGAGCTGTTGGTAATTACATTAATTATAATACTAATATTAATAGTAATAACAGTGGTTATATTATCAGCAGGAGTAATAATATTCTCACCAAGAATCATAATAGTCATGATGCAAGAGGGCGAAGGGCGCCATAAACTGATTATCCCGAGATAAATGTCATAAATGCTCCTCTTGTCTGACGCTTGAAGTGGAGCCTCTTTTATGGCATTTCCCAGCCGGGCGGCGGAGGGAGACTGCCTCAGGGACAGCCTCACACCGCCTCAAGCACCTCATTATCCTTTACCAGATAGTGCCACAGTTTAATGAGTTTCCTGTGTGGCCAGACAGCATGAGATTGTAGTGCTCTGAGAGGCTCCTGCTGGGAGGGGGGGGACTACGGATGGCCACGGAACTACAGGAGGGCACGGAACTACAGGAGGGCACGGAACTACAGGAGGGCACGGAACTACACGGGGCTACACAAGAGCACGGAACTACAGGAGGACACGGAACTACAGGAGGGCACGGGGCTACACAAGAGCACGGAACTACGGAAGGGCACGGAACTACAGGAGGGCACTGAACTACAGGAGGGCACGGGGCTACACAAGAGCACGGAACTACGGAAGGGCACGGAACTACAGGAGGGAACGGGGCTACAGGAGGGCACGGGACTACAGGAGGGCACGATGCTACATGAGGGCACGGGGCTACAGGAAAACACGGAACTGCAGGAGGGCACAGAACAACAGGAGAGCACGGGGCTACACAAGAGCACGGAACTACGGAAGGGCACGGAACTACAGGAGGGCACTGAACTACAGGAGGGCACGTGGCTACACAAGAGCACGGAACTACGGAAGGGCACGGAACTACAGGAGGACACGGAACTACAGGAGGGCACGGGGCTACACAAGAGCACGGAACTACGGAAGGGCACGGAACTACAGGAGGGCACTGAACTACAGGAGGGCACGGGGCTACACAAGAGCACGGAACTACGGAAGGGCACGGAACTACAGGAGGGCACGGAACTACAGGAGGGCACGGGGTTACACAAGAGCACGGAACTATAGGAGGGCACGGAACTACAGGATGGCGCGGGTCTACAAGAGGGCACGGAACTACAGTAGGGCACGGAAATACAGGAGGGCACGGGGCTACAGGAGGGCACGGAACCACAGGAGGGCACGGTACTACAGGAAGTCACGGAACTACAGGAAGGCACGATACTACATGAGAGCACGAGGCTACAGGAGGGCACGGAACTACAGGAGGGCACGGAACTACAGGAGGGCACGGGGCTACAGGGCACGGGACTACAGGATGGCACGGAACTACAGGAGGGCACGGAACTACAGGAAGGCACGGGACTACAGGAGGGCACGGGGCTACAAGGCACGGGACTACAGGATGGCACGGAACTACAGGAGAGCACGGGGCTACAGAAGGGCACGGGACTACAGGAGGGCACGATACTACATGAGGGCACGGGGCTACAGGAAAGAACGGAACTACAGGAGGGCACGGAACTACAGGAAGGAACGGGGCTACACAAGAGCACGGAACTACAGGAGGGCACGGAACTACAGGAGGGCACGGAACTACAGGAGGGCACGGAACTACAGGAGGGCACGGAACTACAGGAGGGCACGGAACGACAAGAGGGCACGGAACTACAGAAGGGCACGGAACTACAGGAGGGCGGCACGAAAGTACAGGAGGGCACGGAACTACAGAAGGGCACGGAACTACAGAAGGGCACGGAACTACAGGAGGGCACAGAACTACAGGAGGACACGGAACTACAGGAGGGCACGGAGCTACAGGAGGGCACGGAGCTACAGGAGGGCGGCACGAAAGTACAGGAGGGCACGGAAGTACAGGAGGGCACGGAACTACAGAAGGGTACGGAACTACAGAATGGCACGGAACTGCAGGAGGGCACGGAACTACAGGAGGACACGGAACTACAGGAGGGCACGGAGCTACAGGAGGGCACGGAACTACAGTAGGGCATGGAACTATAGGAGGGCACGGGGCTACACAAGAGCACGGAACTACAGGAGGGCACGGACCTACAGGAGGACACGGAGCTACAGGAGGGCACGGAACTACAGTAGGGCATGGAACTACAGGAGGGCACGGGGCTACACAAGAGCACGGAACTACAGGAGGGCACGGAACTACAGAAGGGCACGGAACTACAAGAGGGCACGGGGCTACAGGAGGGCACGGGGCTACACAAGAGCACGGAGCTACGGGAGGGCACTCAACTACAGAAGGGCACGGAACTACAGGAGGGCACGGGGTTACATAAGAGCACGGAACTATAGGAGGGCACGGAACTACAGGATGGCACGGAACTACAGGAGGGAACGGAAATACAGGAGGGCACGGTACTACAGGAAGTCACGGAACTACAGGAAGGCACGATACTACATGAGAGCACGAGGCTACAGGAGGGCACGGAACTACAGGAGGGCACGGAACTACAGGAGGGCACGGAACTACAAGAAGGCATGGGGCTACAGGAAGGCACGGGCTACAGTAGGGCACGGAACTACAGGATGGCACGGAACTACAGGAGGGCACGGGGCTACAGGAGGGCACGGGACTACAGGAGGGCACGATACTACAGGAGGGCACGGGGCTACAGGAGGGCACGGAGCTACAGGAGGGCACGGAACTACAGGAGGGCACGGGACTACAGGAGGGCACGGGGATACAGGAGGGTACGAAACTATAGGAGGGCACGGAACTACAGGAGGGCACGGTACTACAGGAGGGCAGGGGACTACAGGAGGGCACGGAACTACAGGAGGGCACGGTACTACAGGAGGGCAGGGACTACAGGAGGGCACGGAACTACAGGAGGGCACGGTACTACAGGAGGGCACGGGACTACAGGAGGGCACGGAACTACAGGAGGGCACGGTACTACAGGAGGGCAAGGGACTACTGGAGGGCACGGAACTACAGGAGGGCACGGTACTACAGGAGGGCAAGGGACTACAGGAGGGCAAGGGACTACAGGAGGGCACGGTACTACAGGAGGGCAAGGGACTACAGGAGGGCACGGGGTTACAGGAGGGCACGGAACTACAGGAGGGCACGGGACTACAGAGGGCACGGAACTACAGAAGGGCACGGAACCACAGGAAGGCACGGAACTACAGGAGGGCACGGGACTACAGAGGGCACGGAACTACAGGAGGGCATGGAACTACAGGAGGGCACGGAACTACAGGAGGGTACGAGGCTACAGGAAGGCACCGAATTACAGAAGGTCACGGAACTACAGGAGGGCACGGGGCTACAGGAGGGCACGGGACTACGAGAGGGCACGGAACTACAGGAGGGCACGGGGCTACAGGTGGGCACGGGACTACGAGAGGGCACGGAACAACAGGAGGGCACGGAACTACAGGAGGACACGGGACTACAGGAGGGCACGGAACTACAGGAGGGCACGGGACTACAAGAGGGCAGGGGACTACAGGAGGGCACGGGACTACAGGAGGACACGGGACTACAGGAGGGCACGGAACTACAGGAGGGCACGGCACTAAAGGAGATCACGGGGTTACAGGAGGGCACGGGACTACAGGAGGGCACGGAACTACAGGAGGGCACGGAACTACAGGAGGGCACGGGACTACAGGAAGGCACGGAACTACGGGAGGGCACGGAACTACAGGAGGGCACGGGACTACAGGAGGGCACGGAACTACAGGAGGGCACGGAACTATAGGAGGGCACGGGACTACAGGAGGGCACGGAACTACAGGAGGGCACGGAACTATAGGAGGGCACGGGGCTACAGAGGGCACGGAACTATAGGAGGGCACGGGGCTACAGGAGGGCACGGAACTACAGGAGGGCACGGGGATACAGGAGGGCACGGAACTACAGGAGGGCACGGAACTACAGGAGGGCACGGAACTATAGGAGGGCACGGGGCTACAGGAGGGCACGGGACTACAGGAGGGCACGGAACTAAAGGAGAACACGGAACTACAGGAGGGCACGAAACTACAGGAGGGCACGAGACTACAGGAGGGCACGGAACTACATTTGGGCGCGGGGCTACAGGAGAGTATGGAACTACATTTGGGCACGGGGCTACAGGAGAGTATGGAACTACAGGAGGGTACGGATGTTCAGTAGGGAACGGAACTACAGGAGGGTACGGGACTACAGGAGGGCACAGAGCAGAACACCAGTGACTATGTGAGAGCACCAGTGACCTATATGTGACAGCACCAGTGACTGTATGTGAGAGCACCAGTGACTATATGTGACAGCACCAGTGACTGTATGTGAGAGCAGTAGTGACTGTATGTGAGAGCACCAGTGACTGTATGTGAGAGCACCAGTGACTATATGTGACAGCACCAGTGACTGTATGTGAGAGCACCAGTGACTGTATGTGAGAGCACCAATGACTGTATGTGAGAGCACCAGTGACTGTATGTGAGAGCACCAGTGACTGTATGTGAGAGCACCAATGACTGTATGTGAGAGCACCAGTGACTGTATGTGAGAGCACCAGTGACTGTATGTGAGAGCACCAGTGACTGTATGCGAGAGCACCAGTGACTGTATGTGAGAGCAACAATGACTGTATGTGAGAGCACCAATGACTGTATGTGAGAGCACCAGTGACTGTATGTGAGAGCACCAGTGACTGTATGTGAGAGCAGTACTGACTGTATGTGAGAGCAGTAGTGACTGTATGTGAGAGCACCAGTGACTGTATGTGAGAACACCAATGACTGTATGTGAGAGCACCAGTGACTGTATGTGAGAGCAGTAGTGACTGTATGTGAGAGCACCAGTGACTGTATGTGAGAGCAGTAGTGACAGTAGTGCACCCAGTGTGTGCAACCAGTGACTGATGTGAGAGCACCAGTGACTGTATGTGAGAGCACAAGTGACTGTATGTGAGAGCACCGTGACTGTTGAAGCAGCCTAGTGACTGTATGTGAGAGCACCAGTGACTGTATGTGAGAGCACCAGTGACTGTATGCGAGAGCACCAGTGACTTTGTGAGAGCACCAGTGACTGTATATGAGAGCAGTAGTGACTGTATGTGAGAGCACCAGTGACTGTATGTGAGAGCAGTAGTGACTGTATGTGAGAGCACCAGTAACTGTATGTGAGAGCACCAGTGACTGTATGTGAGAGCACCAGTGACTGTATGTGAGAGCACCAGTGACTGTATGTGAGAGCAGTAGTGACTGTATGTGAGAGCACCAGTGACTGTATGTGAGAGCACCAGTGACTGTCTGCGAGAGCACCAGTGACTTTGTGAGAGCACCAGTGACTGTATGTGAGAGCACCAGTGACTTTGTGAGAGCCGTAGTGACTGTATGTGAGAGCAGTAGTGACTGTATGTGAGAGCAGTAGTGACTGTATGTGAGAGCACCAGTGACTTTGTGAGAGCAGTACGTGACTGTATGTATGTGAGAGCAGTAGTGACTGTATGTGAGAGCACCAGTGACTGTATGTGAGAGCAGTAGTGACTGTATGTGAGAGCACCAGTGACTGTATGTGAGAGCAGTAGTGACTGTATGTGAGAGCACCAGTGACTGTATGTGAGAGCAGTAGTGACTGTATGTGATAGCAGTAGTGACTATATGTGAGAGCAGTATTGACTGTATGTGAGAGCAGTAGTGACTGTATGTGAGAGCAGTAGTGACTATATGTGAGAGCAGTAGTGACTGTATGTGAGAGCAGTAGTGACTGTATGTAAGAGCACCAGTGACTGTATGTGAGAGCAGTAGTGACTGTATGTGAGAGCAGTAGTGACTGTATGTGAGAGCACCAGTGACTGTATGTGAGAGCAGTAGTGACTATATGTGAGAGCAGTACTGACTGTATGTGAGAGCAGTAGTGACTGTATGTGAGAGCAGTACTGACTGTATGTGAGAGCACCAGTGACTGTATGTGAGAGCAGTAGTGACTGTATGTGAGAGCACCAGTGACTGTATGTGAGAGCAGTAGTGACTGTATGTGAGAGCACCAGTGACTGTATGTGAGAGCAGTAGTGACTGTATGTGAGAGCAGTAGTGACTGTATGTGAGAGCAGTAGTGACTGTATGTGAGAGCACCAGTGACTATATGTGAGAGCAGTAGTGACTGTATGTGAGAGCAGTAGTGACTGTATGTGAGAGCACCAGTGACTATATGTGAGAGCACCAGTGACTATATGTGAGAGCAGTAGTGACTGTATGTGAGAGCAGTAGTGACTGTATGTGAGAGCAGTACTGACTGTATGTGAGAGCAGTAGTGACTGTATGTGAGAGCAGTAGTGACTGTATGTGAGAGCAGTAGTGACTGTATGTGAGAGCAGTAGTGACTGTATGTGAGAGCACTAGTGACTGTATGTGAGAGCACCAGTGACTGTATGTGAGAGCAGTAGTGACTATATGTGAGAGCAGTAGTGACTGTATGTGAGAGCAGTAGTGACTGTATGTGAGAGCAGTAGTGACTGTATGTGAGAGCAGTAGTGACTGTATGTGAGAGCAGGTACGTGTAGACAGGTGGTGTAGCATCAACGTCAGGTTTCGTGTGTCTTCATTCCTGCTTGATGGCCTGTTATCATCTGTAGGTCACATTGTGCAGGGGGCCTCGCTTGCCCTCCCTCCCCGTCATACACCGAGATCTTTCTTTTAAGTATAAGTTGTGTTGATGCCCGTCAGAGGGCCTTTATTTCCGTCTCATCAGTGGCCCGTTATATGCACTCTACCACACTTGTAAGCTCCCACCAAGGGGTCTGACCTGCTGACGAAGACGATGCAGCAGTGCTCGTTGTGGTCCTGTGGCAATGTGAAGGTACAAACAAGCAAGTTCTTTCCTCTCGTATTTCTGAAGTGTGTGTTCCTGGGTCATCATTTGGACACGTAATTTCACAATAGACCATCCTACACAGTTTTTTTCTTTCTTTGTTTTCATGTTGAAGGTTTCAGTCACTGACAAAAGTCCACATCAAAGTCGGGTCTTAATTGAAATATACAGAGAATTATGATACGGAAAAAATAGAGACAAAGGAAAGTGACGCCGCAGCTTGGCAAGTATTGCGTGGTCTAGCTAGTGGTGGGGGCACACAAGCAGCCAGCTCTCTGGAGCAAAACCCAAAGTAATACCTATAGAAGAGGGAAAGTGTACCAATATTGCGGCGTAGGGCAAGTGGGTCAAGCTTTGAAGTTAGCCTGGGAAAGTTTATAAGTCAAGTAAGAATGTATGAACCAGAACCACCCCGGATGTGAGAGCAGTACTCCATACAAGGACCAATTAATCCTGAGTATGAATGGAACAATTGTCTGGAAGGAAAGAAAAAGGACTCTTAGTTTCTTAGAAGCAGACTTAGCTATGTCCGAAATGTGGGTTGTCCGATACAGAGTGAATGTTACAGTAGTAGGAAGTCCTCAAGTGCTACAGTAGTAGGAAGTCCTCAAGTGCTACAGTAGTAGGAAGTCCCACTCAAGTGCTACAGTAGTAGGAAGTCCCACTCAAGTGCTACAGTAGTAGGAAGTCCTCAAGTGCTACAGTAGTAGGAAGTCCCACTCAAGTGCTACAGTAGTAGGAAGTCCTCAAGTGCTACAGTAGTAGGAAGTCCCACTCAAGTGCTACAGTAGTAGGAAGTCCCACTCAAGTGCTACAGTAGTAGGAAGTCCTCAAGTGCTACAGTAGTAGGAAGTCCCACTCAAGTGCTACAGTAGTAGGAAGTCCCACTCAAGTGCTACAGTAGTAGGAAGTCCTCAAGTGCTACAGTAGTAGGAAGTCCTCAAGTGCTACAGTAGTAGGAAGTCCTCAAGTGCTACAGTAGTAGGAAGTCCTCAAGTGCTACAGTAGTAGGAAGTCCTCAAGTGCTACAGTAGTAGGAAGTCCCACTCAAGTGCTACAGTAGTAGGAAGTCCTCAAGTGCTACAGTAGTAGGAAGTCCTCAAGTGCTACAGTAGTAGGAAGTCCCACTCAAGTGCTACAGTAGTAGGAAGTCCTCAAGTGCTACAGTAGTAGGAAGTCCTCAAGTGCTACAGTAGTAGGAAGTCCCACTCAAGTGCTACAGTAGTAGGAAGTCCCACTCAAGTGCTACAGTAGTAGGAAGTCCCACTCAAGTGCTACAGTAGTAGGAAGTCCTCAAGTGCTACAGTAGTAGGAAGTCCCACTCAAGTGCTACAGTAGTAGGAAGTCCTCAAGTGCTACAGTAGTAGGAAGTCCTCAAGTGCTACAGTAGTAGGAAGTCCCACTCAAGTGCTACAGTAGTAGGAAGTCCCACTCAAGTGCTACAGTAGTAGGAAGTCCCACTCAAGTGCTACAGTAGTAGGAAGTCCTCAAGTGCTACAGTAGTAGGAAGTCCCACTCAAGTGCTACAGTAGTAGGAAGTCCTCAAGTGCTACAGTAGTAGGAAGTCCCACTCAAGTGCTACAGTAGTAGGAAGTCCCACTCAAGTGCTACAGTAGTAGGAAGTCCTCAAGTGCTACAGTAGTAGGAAGTCCCACTCAAGTGCTACAGTAGTAGGAAGTCCCACTCAAGTGCTACAGTAGTAGGAAGTCCTCAAGTGCTACAGTAGTAGGAAGTCCCACTCAAGTGCTACAGTAGTAGGAAGTCCTCAAGTGCTACAGTAGTAGGAAGTCCCACTCAAGTGCTACAGTAGTAGGAAGTCCCACTCAAGTGCTACAGTAGTAGGAAGTCCCACTCAAGTGCTACAGTAGTAGGAAGTCCCACTCAAGTGCTACAGTAGTAGGAAGTCCCACTCAAGTGCTACAGTAGTAGGAAGTCCCACTCAAGTGCTACAGTAGTAGGAAGTCCCACTCAAGTGCTACAGTAGTAGGAAGTCCTCAAGTGCTACAGTAGTAGGAAGTCCCACTCAAGTGCTACAGTAGTAGGAAGTCCTCAAGTGCTACAGTAGTAGGAAGTCCCACTCAAGTGCTACAGTAGTAGGAAGTCCTCAAGTGCTACAGTAGTAGGAAGTCCCACTCAAGTGCTACAGTAGTAGGAAGTCCTCAAGTGCTACAGTAGTAGGAAGTCCTCAAGTGCTACAGTAGTAGGAAGTCCTCAAGTGCTACAGTAGTAGGAAGTCCTCAAGTGCTACAGTAGTAGGAAGTCCTCAAGTGCTACAGTAGTAGGAAGTCCTCAAGTGCTACAGTAGTAGGAAGTCCTCAAGTGCTACAGTAGTAGGAAGTCCTCAAGTGCTACAGTAGTAGGAAGTCCCACTCAAGTGCTACAGTAGTAGGAAGTCCTCAAGTGCTACAGTAGTAGGAAGTCCCACTCAAGTGCTACAGTAGTAGGAAGTCCTCAAGTGCTACAGTAGTAGGAAGTCCCACTCAAGTGCTACAGTAGTAGGAAGTCCTCAAGTGCTACAGTAGTAGGAAGTCCTCAAGTGCTACAGTAGTAGGAAGTCCTCAAGTGCTACAGTAGTAGGAAGTCCTCAAGTGCTACAGTAGTAGGAAGTCCCACTCAAGTGCTACAGTAGTAGGAAGTCCTCAAGTGCTACAGTAGTAGGAAGTCCTCAAGTGCTACAGTAGTAGGAAGTCCTCAAGTGCTACAGTAGTAGGAAGTCCTCAAGTGCTACAGTAGTAGGAAGTCCCACTCAAGTGCTACAGTAGTAGGAAGTCCTCAAGTGCTACAGTAGTAGGAAGTCCTCAAGTGCTACAGTAGTAGGAAGTCCTCAAGTGCTACAGTAGTAGGAAGTCCTCAAGTGCTACAGTAGTAGGAAGTCCTCAAGTGCTACAGTAGTAGGAAGTCCTCAAGTGCTACAGTAGTAGGAAGTCCTCAAGTGCTACAGTAGTAGGAAGTCCTCAAGTGCTACAGTAGTAGGAAGTCCTCAAGTGCTACAGTAGTAGGAAGTCCTCAAGTGCTACAGTAGTAGGAAGTCCTCAAGTGCTACAGTAGTAGGAAGTCCTCAAGTGCTACAGTAGTAGGAAGTCCTCAAGTGCTACAGTAGTAGGAAGTCCTCAAGTGCTACAGTAGTAGGAAGTCCTCAAGTGCTACAGTAGTAGGAAGTCCTCAAGTGCTACAGTAGTAGGAAGTCCTCAAGTGCTACAGTAGTAGGAAGTCCTCAAGTGCTACAGTAGTAGGAAGTCCTCAAGTGCTACAGTAGTAGGAAGTCCTCAAGTGCTACAGTAGTAGGAAGTCCCACTCAAGTGCTACAGTAGTAGGAAGTCCTCAAGTGCTACAGTAGTAGGAAGTCCTCAAGTGCTACAGTAGTAGGAAGTCCTCAAGTGCTACAGTAGTAGGAAGTCCTCAAGTGCTACAGTAGTAGGAAGTCCTCAAGTGCTACAGTAGTAGGAAGTCCTCAAGTGCTACAGTAGTAGGAAGTCCTCAAGTGCTACAGTAGTAGGAAGTCCTCAAGTGCTACAGTAGTAGGAAGTCCTCAAGTGCTACAGTAGTAGGAAGTCCTCAAGTGCTACAGTAGTAGGAAGTCCTCAAGTGCTACAGTAGTAGGAAGTCCCACTCAAGTGCTACAGTAGTAGGAAGTCCTCAAGTGCTACAGTAGTAGGAAGTCCTCAAGTGCTACAGTAGTAGGAAGTCCCACTCAAGTGCTACAGTAGTAGGAAGTCCCACTCAAGTGCTACAGTAGTAGGAAGTCCCACTCAAGTGCTACAGTAGTAGGAAGTCCTCAAGTGCTACAGTAGTAGGAAGTCCTCAAGTGCTACAGTAGTAGGAAGTCCTCAAGTGCTACAGTAGTAGGAAGTCCTCAAGTGCTACAGTAGTAGGAAGTCCTCAAGTGCTACAGTAGTAGGAAGTCCTCAAGTGCTACAGTAGTAGGAAGTCCTCAAGTGCTACAGTAGTAGGAAGTCCTCAAGTGCTACAGTAGTAGGAAGTCCTCAAGTGCTACAGTAGTAGGAAGTCCTCAAGTGCTACAGTAGTAGGAAGTCCTCAAGTGCTACAGTAGTAGGAAGTCCTCAAGTGCTACAGTAGTAGGAAGTCCTCAAGTGCTACAGTAGTAGGAAGTCCTCAAGTGCTACAGTAGTAGGAAGTCCTCAAGTGCTACAGTAGTAGGAAGTCCTCAAGTGCTACAGTAGTAGGAAGTCCTCAAGTGCTACAGTAGTAGGAAGTCCTCAAGTGCTACAGTAGTAGGAAGTCCTCAAGTGCTACAGTAGTAGGAAGTCCTCAAGTGCTACAGTAGTAGGAAGTCCTCAAGTGCTACAGTAGTAGGAAGTCCTCAAGTGCTACAGTAGTAGGAAGTCCTCAAGTGCTACAGTAGTAGGAAGTCCTCAAGTGCTACAGTAGTAGGAAGTCCTCAAGTGCTACAGTAGTAGGAAGTCCTCAAGTGCTACAGTAGTAGGAAGTCCTCAAGTGCTACAGTAGTAGGAAGTCCTCAAGTGCTACAGTAGTAGGAAGTCCTCAAGTGCTACAGTAGTAGGAAGTCCTCAAGTGCTACAGTAGTAGGAAGTCCTCAAGTGCTACAGTAGTAGGAAGTCCTCAAGTGCTACAGTAGTAGGAAGTCCTCAAGTGCTACAGTAGTAGGAAGTCCTCAAGTGCTACAGTAGTAGGAAGTCCTCAAGTGCTACAGTAGTAGGAAGTCCTCAAGTGCTACAGTAGTAGGAAGTCCTCAAGTGCTACAGTAGTAGGAAGTCCTCAAGTGCTACAGTAGTAGGAAGTCCTCAAGTGCTACAGTAGTAGGAAGTCCTCAAGTGCTACAGTAGTAGGAAGTCCTCAAGTGCTACAGTAGTAGGAAGTCCTCAAGTGCTACAGTAGTAGGAAGTCCTCAAGTGCTACAGTAGTAGGAAGTCCTCAAGTGCTACAGTAGTAGGAAGTCCTCAAGTGCTACAGTAGTAGGAAGTCCTCAAGTGCTACAGTAGTAGGAAGTCCTCAAGTGCTACAGTAGTAGGAAGTCCTCAAGTGCTACAGTAGTAGGAAGTCCCACTCAAGTGCTACAGTAGTAGGAAGTCCTCAAGTGCTACAGTAGTAGGAAGTCCTCAAGTGCTACAGTAGTAGGAAGTCCTCAAGTGCTACAGTAGTAGGAAGTCCTCAAGTGCTACAGTAGTAGGAAGTCCTCAAGTGCTACAGTAGTAGGAAGTCCTCAAGTGCTACAGTAGTAGGAAGTCCTCAAGTGCTACAGTAGTAGGAAGTCCTCAAGTGCTACAGTAGTAGGAAGTCCTCAAGTGCTACAGTAGTAGGAAGTCCTCAAGTGCTACAGTAGTAGGAAGTCCTCAAGTGCTACAGTAGTAGGAAGTCCTCAAGTGCTACAGTAGTAGGAAGTCCTCAAGTGCTACAGTAGTAGGAAGTCCTCAAGTGCTACAGTAGTAGGAAGTCCTCAAGTGCTACAGTAGTAGGAAGTCCTCAAGTGCTACAGTAGTAGGAAGTCCTCAAGTGCTACAGTAGTAGGAAGTCCTCAAGTGCTACAGTAGTAGGAAGTCCTCAAGTGCTACAGTAGTAGGAAGTCCTCAAGTGCTACAGTAGTAGGAAGTCCTCAAGTGCTACAGTAGTAGGAAGTCCTCAAGTGCTACAGTAGTAGGAAGTCCTCAAGTGCTACAGTAGTAGGAAGTCCTCAAGTGCTACAGTAGTAGGAAGTCCTCAAGTGCTACAGTAGTAGGAAGTCCTCAAGTGCTACAGTAGTAGGAAGTCCCACTCAAGTGCTACAGTGGTAGGAAGTCCTTAAGAGCTACAGTAGTAGGCAGTCCCACTCAAGTGCTACAGTAGTAGGAAGTCCTCAAGTGCTACAGTAGTAGGAAGTCCTCAAGTGCTACAGTAGTAGGAAGTCCTCAAGTGCTACAGTAGTAGGAAGTCCTCAAGTGCTACAGTAGTAGGAAGTCCTCAAGTGCTACAGTAGTAGGAAGTCCTCAAGTGCTACAGTAGTAGGAAGTCCTCAAGTGCTACAGTAGTAGGAAGTCCTCAAGTGCTACAGTAGTAGGAAGTCCTCAAGTGCTACAGTAGTAGGAAGTCCACTCAAGTGCTACATCAGTAGACAAATGGAACAAGATTAAATAGTGGAGAGTGAGGAACCGCTGAGTTCTGGGATATGTATTTGGATGACTGTCTGTGGTTGCCATCTAATAAGAGCGACGATCATAAGTCAACGGAGCTTCACTGAGCAGAGCCAAGGTGACGAGCAGAGCCAAGGTGACAAGTGGGGTCCATCAGGGTTCAGTGTTGGTATCATTGCTGTCCAAGTAGGGCCAGGTTAGGAATTGGTTGGCACCACTACTGTCCGAGCAGGGCCAGGGTACTAAATGGGGTCCTTCAAGGCTCAGAGTTGGCACCACTCCTGTTTTTGACTTATGTACAGTGATTGCAGTGTGTTAGAATGACCTAAACAAGATGCAACTCTCCCCCCCCCCCCCACCCCATCCGGACGGGAAGGGAACCCTTTTGGTCCCTTGGGCCCACCCGGACCCACCTGTCACCCTCTTACCCTCTTATGTCGATATACTGTACCCACGGTACGCGCTATGCTTCACTCGACCTACCCCTACATATATTTATTTATATTTTATTTATTATACTTTGTCGCTGTATCCCACGTTAGCGAGGTAGCACAAGGAAACAGACGAAAGAATGACCCAACCCACCCACATACACATGTATATACGTACACGTCCACACACGCACA
Organism: Panulirus ornatus; assembly: GCF_036320965.1. Classification (NCBI taxonomy): domain Eukaryota; kingdom Metazoa; phylum Arthropoda; class Malacostraca; order Decapoda; family Palinuridae; genus Panulirus; species Panulirus ornatus. The sequence continues at coordinate 33,915,536 of NC_092233.1, forward strand.
TGTACATACCTATACATCTCACCGTACACACATATATATATATATATATATATATACACACAGACATGTACATATATACACATGTACATAATTCATACTGTCTGCCCTTACTCATTACTGTCGCCACCCCGCCACACATGAAATGACAACCCCCTCCCCCCGCATGTGCGCGAGGTAGCGTTAGGAAAAGACGACAAAGGCCATATTCGTTCACACTCAGTCTCTAACTGTCATGTATAATGCACCGAAACCACAGCTCCCTTTCCACATCCAGGCCCCACAAAACTTTCCATGGTTTACCCCAGACGCTTCACATGCCCTGGTTCAATCCATTGACAGCACGTCGACCCCGGTATACCACATCGTTCCAATTCACTCTATTCCTTGCATGCCTTTCACCCTCCTGCATGTTCAGGCCCCGATCACTTCTAATCTTTTTCACTCCATCTTTCCACCTCCAATTTGGTCTCCCACTTCTCGTTCCCTCCACCTCTGACACATGTATCCTCTTTGTCAATCTTTCCTCACTCATTCTCTCCATGTGACCAAACCATTTCAAAACACCCTCCTCTGCTCTCTCAACCTCATACTTTTTATTACCACAGATCTCTCTTACCCTCTCATTACTTACTCAATCAAACCACCTCACACCACATATTGTCCTCAAACATCTCATTTCCAGCACATCCACCCTCCTCCGCACAACTCTATCTATAGCCCACGCCTCTCAACCATATAACACTATTGGAACCACTATTCCTTAAAACATACCCATTTTTGCTTTCTGAGATAACGTTCTCGACTTCCATACACTTTCCAACGCTCCCGAACTTTCGCCCCCTCCCCCACCCTATGATTCACTTCCGATTCCATGGTTCCATCCGCTGCCAAATCCACTTCCAGATATCTAAAACACTTCACTTCCTCCAGTCTTTCTCCATTCAAACTTACCTCCCAATTGACTTGTCCCTCAACCCTACTGTATCTAATACCCTTGCTCTTATTTACATTTACTCTCACCTTCTACTTTCACACACTTTACCAAACTCAGTCACCAGCTTCTGCAGTTTCTCACCCGAATCAACCACCTGCGCTGTATCATCAGCGAACAACTGACTCACTTCCCAAGCTCTCTCATCCACAACAGACTGCATACTTGCCCCTCTTTCCAAAACTCTTGCATTCACCTCCCTAACAACCCCATCCATAAACAAATTAAACAACCATGGAGACATCACGTACCCCTACCGAAAACCGACATTCACTGAGAACCAATCACTTTCCTCTCTTCCTACACGTACACATGCCTTACATCCTCGATAAAAACTTTTCACTGCTTCTAACAACTTGCCTCCCACACCATATATTCTCAATACCTTCCACAGAGCATCTCTATCAACTCTATCATATGCCTTCTCCAGATCCGTAAATGCTACATACAAATTCATTTGCTTTTCTAAGTATTTCTCACATACATTCTTCAAAGCAAACACCTGATCCACACAGCCTGTACCACCTCTGAAACCACACTGGTCTTCCCCCATCTGATGCTCTGTACATGCCTTCATCCTCTCAATCAATACCCTCCTATATAAATTCCCAGGAATACTCAACACTTATACCTCTGTAATTTGAGCACTCACTTTTATCCCCTTTGCCTTTGTACAATAGCACTATGCAAGCATTCCGCCAATCCTCAGGCACCTCACCATGAGTCATACATACAGTAGATAACCTCACCAACCAGTCAACAATATAGTCACCCCATTTTTTAATAAATTCCACTGCAATACCATCCAAACCTGTTGCTTTTCCGGCTTCCATCTTCCGCGAAGCCTTTACTACCTCTTCTCTGTTTACCAAATCATTTTCCCTAACCCTCTCACTTTGCACACAACCTCGACCAAATTACCCTATATCTGCAACTCTATCATCAAACACATTCAACAAACCTTCAAAATACTCACTCCATCACTTTCTCACATCACCACTACTTATTATCACCTCCCCATTAGCCCCCTTCACTGAAGTTCCCATTGTTCCCTTGTCATACGCACCTTATTTACCTCCTTTCAAAACATCTGTTTATTCTCCCTAAAATTTAATGATACTCTCTCATCCCAAATCTCATTTGCCCTATTTTTCACCTCTTGCACCTTTCTCTTGACCTCTTGCCTCTTTCTTTTATACATCTCCCACTCAATTGCATTATTTCTCTGCAAAAATCGTCCAAATGCCTCTCTCTCCTCTTTCACTAACAATCTTATTTCCATCCCACCACTCACTACCCTTTCTAATCTGCCCACCTCCTACGCTTCTCATACCACAAGCATCTTTTGCGCAACCCACCACTGCTTCCCTAAATACATCCCATTCCTCCCTCACTCCCTTTACATCCTTTGTTCTCACCTTTTTCCATTCTGTACTCAGTCTCTCCTGGTACTTCCTCACACAAGTCACCTTCCCAAGCTCACCTACTCTCACCACTCTCTTCACCCCAACATTCTCTCTTCTTTTCTGAAAACCTCTACAAATCTTCACCTTCGCCTCCACAAGATAATGATCAGACTTCCCTCCAGTTGCACCTCTCAGCACATTAATATCCAAAAGTCTCTCTTTCCCGCGCCTATCAATAAATACGTAATCCAATAACGCTCTCTGGCCATCTCTCCTTACATACGTATACTTATGTATATCTCTCTTTTTTAAACCAGGTATTCCCAATCACCAATCCTTTTTCAGCACACAAATCTACAAGCTCTTCACCATTTCTATTTACAACACTGAACACCCAATGTACAACAATTATTCCCTCAACTGCCACATTACTCACCTTTGCATTCAAATCACCCATCACTATAGCCCAGTCTCGTGCAACAAAACTACTAACACACTCACTCAGCTGCTCCCAAAACACTTGCCTCTCATGATCTTTCTTCTCATGCCCAGGTGCATAAGCACAAATAATCACCCATCTCTCTCCATCCACTTTCAGTTTTACCCATATCAATCTAGAGTTTACTTTCTTACACTCTATCACATACTCCCACCACTCCTGTTTCAGAAGTAGTGTTACTCCTTCCCTTGCTCTTGTCCTCTCACTAACCCGTAACTTTACTCACAAGACATTCCCAAGCCACTCTTCCCCTTTACCCTTGAGCTTCGTTTCACTCAGAGGCAAAACATCCAGGTTCCTTTCCTCATACTACCTGTCTCTCCTTTTTTCTCATCTTTGTTACATCCACACACATTCAAACACCCCAATCTGAGCTTTCGAGGAGGATTAGCACTCCCCGCGTGACTCCTTCTTCTGTTTCCCCTTTTATAAAGTTAAAATATAAGGAGGGAAGGGTTTCTAGGCCCGCGCTCCCGTCCCCTTTAGTCGCCTTCTACGACCCATTCTCTCACAGAACAGCTTCGTCTGTGTATTTATATATATATATATATATATATATATATATATATATATATATATATATATATATATATAGACTGTAATTATTTCAAAAGTAAATGTAAATGACTAGCAGTAGTTAGATGGTCGGCCAATGGAATTTAACCTTGACAAAAATATAAGATTATATAGATGGGAAGACGCATAGGTACACCAGACTCTGCCCACGTCACTGACTGAAACAGATTATGGCCCTAGTAAGCTGTGGGAGGGTCGGGGGAGCTGACGTGACACCACCGTAACACCACGTGAGGGAAAGCGTTACGGAGGCAGACAATAACACTGGGTGTGTGCGTCAATATTTCCTCCCAGCGAAATGTTTGGGATGATACATAGAGAACATTAGATTCCAGTCCTCCCATTGTGGGAACATGTTGACGTGCGGGAGACGGTCCTGTACACGCAAAGAACTGACTCAAGTAAGTACTCACACACACACACACACACACACACACACACACACACACACACACACACAGTAGCTGTTACGGAGCAGATAATCAGGTTTGGAGATTGTGAGGGAAGAGATGTAGAGGATGATGTAAGGATCTATTGAACAATGTTTTCATAGTGGAGGACACAGCAGCCACAGCTGCAGTGCGATGGATGTGGGAGGAGGTCTTAGAAAACATCAACGTATCTTGACCCACACAAGGCTCATGGTCTTTATGAAATTCCCCGTATGTGCTGATGATGTGCTGAAGATGCACTTGACATACCACTCGATATACTGTTCAAGATATAGCTAGAGAGAGGCAGAGTGCCACGGGATTGGAAAATGGGTCAGAGATATCTATAAGAAATGAGACCAGGAAGTAGATACTTAACCGGCCTCACTGACGAGTTTGTGTGGTCTGTAAGGTGATGCAAACAATAATGGAAAACGAATAAGTTTCTACGGAGGAGAAATGATATCAGTGAGAGGCCATGTTCTCAAGGAACGAAGAACCGACGTAAATGAATCTCATACATTTCCCCGAGAGAGTGAACTCTGTATTGGATAACAGTAAAGGCAAGGTGGAGTGATTATATCTAGACTACCAGGAAACACTATGCCACATGGGATGCTGGTCGAGAAACTGATCGCTAGGCAGAATGAGAGGTAGACCTCTTCGATGAATGGAATATTTCTTAGTGGAAAGGAAGAAATGACGCACGTAGGGAGGAGTCTCCTCAGAATGGGTTGTACCATTAGCTGAGTTCCTCAGGCTTCTGTTCTGGGACCATCGCTCTTCTAGAAATATGTAAATAACTTGCCGAAAGGTAATGGACTCGTCCGTGAACATGTTTGTAGAAGATGCAAAAGTCATAAGGAAGGCGAAGAACATGAAAGACTGCAGCATCAAGTTACAAGAGGATCATAACAGACTCAAACGTTGGTCTCGCATTGTTAATGAAGTTCATCCCGAGCCGATGTTTTGAGGATGGTTCACAGTGAAGGAAGAAGGTATCGACATGAATATCATCCAGCGGGGAGTAAGCTGAGGGAATCTTTGTATGAGAGGCACTTGGGAGGGGACATTCTCTCTAACCTGTCGCCAGAGTCCAAGATGAGTCCCATCTTGGAACAAATCAGGGAAACCAAATGTCTGTTGGTAAATATTTGAGTAGTAGTCAAGTTCATGGCACCGAGGAAAAGCAAAGCACAAAGAACTGATAATGAAGGTCCAGAGGAGAGCAACGACCATAGCACCAGAATTGTAGAGGATGATGTAGAGATGTTTGAGGAACTGAATAACAAGATCAACAATGTTGTCACAGTGCAAGACCCCAGTGGGATGAAAAGATATTAACAAAATATTAAAATGACTTGACCCATACAAGGCACATGGTCCAAATGACACTTCACAAATGTGCTGAAGATGTCTGCAGATATGCTAGATAGATCACTTGATTTACTGTTCAAGATGTCACTATGGAGAGACATCATACACATATATAAGGCAGCAGGCCGGGACACAGGCGCTGAATTATAGACGTTTGTCACTAACGAGTGTGATGTGTAAGGTTGAGGTAAAGATTATTACAAAGTAAGTGGATAACTTCATACATACAGACGAGAAATTACCCAAGTGAGAGACAACGTGTTTTTTTTTCCCAGGAGGGGGGGGGGGGGGAGCAAGGAGGTCATGTGCTACAAACAGGGTTCTACCAGATTGTGAGCTCTGTCCTAGACAGAAGGGAAGACTGGGTAAACTGTTTGTATCTGGACTGCCAGAAAGCATTTGACACTGTACCAGATATATATTTATCTTAGTTTTGAAATGTTTATTGTCTTGATATACATAGGAGGCTGGTTAAGAAGGTGGATCGCCAGGCAAGAATACGGGGCAAACTCCATCAATGGGTAGAAAATTATATGTGTGTGAGGAAAGAGAGACGCAGATTTGAGGAGCCATGTGTTGTGGTGACCAGCGGAGTGCTGCAGGGTTCAGTACTGAGACCATTAGTCGGTCTTTGTAAATGACTCACCTGAAGATATGAAGTCCTACCTGAATATGTTTACAGATGATGCAATGACCACGAGGGAATTGAAAGGTGAGGAGGATTGTATCAACTTACAAAGGAACCTAAACGGACCTCGAAGTTGGTCTGATACACGGTTGACGAAATTCAACCTGAGCAAATATGATGAGGATGGGACATTGAAAGGTCATAAGTTGATTCTTATCTAGCAGGAGCCAAGCTTCAGGACTGTGTGTGTGAAAAGCAATTGGGATTCGACATCGTTCCCAAGCTGTCGCCAGAGTCACATATTTGGGGAAGAGTTAGAGAACAAGTGTCTGATGGCAAATATCAGACTAGCTTTTCACATGTATGGGTAAGAAAATATTTAGCGAGCTGCTTCTCTCCTACATGTGTTTCTCAGGTTTGGTCATGACACCTAAAGAAGGACAAAGAGCTTATGGAGAAGATCCACAGGAGATCAAAGATGACACCAGAATTGAGAGAACCAAGTTACAGGGAAAGAGTGGAGGTCATAAATTTACCCACTTTGGAAGAGAGAAGTGTGAGGGGTGACCTGATCATAACCTTTAAGTTTTTCAGAGAGATCGTTGACGTGGAGAGTGAACAGTTCTCCAGAGATGTAGGGACAGAACAACCAGAGAACATAACATGAAATTAAATAAGAAACTCGTTGAAAAGATGTTAAGAAATATTTTTATGTTATGACATTAGTGGATGAATGGAAGAGCATGAGTGAGGACGTGGTTAATGCAGACAACATACATAAACATTAGAAGTTGTATGATAACAGAGAATGTTCAAGTGATGGAGCCCCACGAGTGTAACACTCCCTCCCTTTACTGTACAAATTGGTAACCACAGTTGAGTAAATATGAGAAACAATGAATAAGAACCAAGATAATTCTGAAACACCACTACAAGGAGAGCAGCACTTCTGAAACACCACTACAAGGAGAGCAGCACTTCTGAAACACCACTACAAGGAGAGCAGCACAGATGATCACAAGAGAGAGTCAGTTATAAGCGAAATGAGCTTTTTGTTCAGAAGGAAGAACAGTGTCTGAAGTCTTGAATGACCCAACACAGTCAAGTACGGCAGGCAAGCGAGGCAACACGCGATCAGAACCTCTGCAGGCAACTGAACCACCACAAAAAGCATCAGAGAAATTCAGTAATGCCAGTGAGATAGGAAAAAGAGTCGTATGTCATTGTGAGATATACAGCGCCAGCAACAGTAATAAGGGGTCGAGGACATGGCAGTTTATTAGCACAGATAAAGTAAACGAGGCAGAGATGAGAATAAACAGTATAGAACAGATTAATGGGGAAATAAAAACAGAAATTGTCAAAAAATCGTCAGTAACCTAATCAAGAGATAGAGAACCAACAGTACGAATGAGGAGATAAAGCTGCGCCAGCAACACGAATGAGAAGATAAATGAGACAGCTGAGAGAGCTCATGAGAGGCAGCAGAACAAGAGGAGTAGTGAGGTGTGAGGGTGTTGGTGTGGGCTGTCGGGTTATCAGGGGCACTCCGGGCCAGTGGTGACGCGCCGTGTAAAAACACCTCACACTGAGTTATGGCCGCGGTAAACATAACCTCGCCACCCTCCCCTCTGTGCCACACGCTCACAACCGTTTGCAAAATGTACCGTCCAGGACTCGAACCCGGGGTTGTAGTGCAGCAGCCGACTGAAAATTATAATGAGTAAAGCACTGGAATATAACTCAGTGATACGTGTACCTGATAGAAAATGTATATTGTAAGTAAGATGAAATACCCAGACGAAGCGTTGTGAAAGATGCACCAAGCAAGATGGCGGGCCGGGGGAAGAGTCGGCCAATATGAATGGTAACAAAAGCACATCAAGGCGTGAGGGTTGGTGTGTGCCAGCACACATGATAGCTGAGTGATAGAGTGATAGCCCAGGCAATGATAACACCACCCCAGTGCCCGCCATAACAAGACACTGTTATAGATTGAGGATTATTAATGATGGGCGCGATACGGTCGGCGATATATGATAGTGCCTTAATAGTTTGTTTACCTTCCCAACAAAAGAGGGTGAATGGCGCGAGGAATTATGGGTAATGAAACTGGGGCGGGAGAGGATAGTAAATGACTCTGGCGTTTTATTGATGTTATACATTTGATAGTTTGCAGCTGTTGGGTATATAAAAGTAACGTTTGTTGATAGAGTATTTTAGGGTTAAGTGGGGCATGAAAGAATGTAATTAAAGCATAATCGAACTTAAGTTTGGAGGGACGTGATGAGCGGCCAGGAGGCAGGGAATATGTCAACAATGACTGGACTCGGGGTTGTTCGAGTGGATAATTAAGCAGTTTTTTTGGGATAAGGTTGACATGATGTGGTCAGCGGGTGTCTGTGGCTGGGCCAACCAAGGAAAATTATAGTGATAGTGATGTGGGGGTGAGGAGAGTCCCAAGTGATACCAAGGAGAGATGAACGTATCATGATATGAACTGTGTACACTACAGTTCCGGGATGTAATATTTGCATATCAACTCTCCTCACATATGTGACTAATGAATATATATATATATATATATATATATATATATATATATATATATATATATATATATATATATATATATATATCGTACTTGATTGTTGTTTCTCGTCTTAGCAAGGTAACGCCAGGAACAGAAGAAGGCCACATCCGCTCTTATCTATTCTCTAACTGTCATGTGTAATGCACCGAAACCACATCTCCCTATCCACATCCAGGCCCCACAGACCTTTCCATGGTTTACCCCAGACGTTCCACATGCCCTGGTTCAGTCCATTGACTGCACGTCGACCCCATTATACCACCTCGTTCCAATTCACTCTATCCCTTGCACGCCTGCCACCTTTGTGCATATTCAGGCCCCAATCGCCCAAAATCTTTTTTATTCCATCTTTCCATCTCCAATTTGGTTTCCTACTTCTCCATCTTCCCTCCACCTCTGGCACATATATCCTCTTTGTCAACTTTTCCTCACTCATTCTCTCTATATAACTAAAGTCTTTCAACGCAACTTCGTCAGCGGGTATGAACATTACTAAGAACTTTTATATGTTGTACGTACGATCTGTGCCAGCCTATCATGCCATCGACCTGTCTATGGTTGATTTACAACTTCTTCTTCCCTTTGATGGGGTACAGAATACACCTGTGAGACTAATATTGCGTTGTTCCATGTTGACCAAGGTGATTATGAGAACTGAGCTTCTTCCCACAATCACTGACTGTGTTCAAGTCCTTAATGCAGTTTTATGTGCCAAGTGTCTCAGGAACCCCGCTGCCGCCACCAATTATGCACAACTTTTACTACAAATTATTAACGACTGCAAACTCCCTCCATGAAACAACCCACCATCATACACCAGGGCACCGCAGGTGGCTCGACCTTAGCCACTATGTGAACTAACACCAACATCTTGCACCTGTGTCCCTAAACCTTGGCACATGAGACACCTCAAACCTGATCATGTCATCCTGGTCAGCCCAGTCCTTATGTCCTACAAGGACTGATATGTAAACAACTACATAATGTGCTTACCATCATCATGCCTACCTGACAAATGCGGTTTGGTCAGCGCGGACAACGCCTTTAGTTAGACCCAGTCTTGTGTGGGGACTCGAGAACAAGCAGACATGTATCGCGAGGTTATCGACGTATATGGTTATGATGCTAATGTCCGACCTGTGTAGGTATCCATAGAAAACGGTTGCGTCGGCCAATGTTCTCGGCTTCCATAAGCAGCGAGTAATGACTGATGGACCAGCAGGTACCTGCCTGCAGAACTCTCCTTCCTGACTCAGGGCGTTACAAGAACTGGCTTGGAGTCAGAGAACATTACGGCCTGGACTGGACGACATATTGCCATGATAACACTATACAGTTCACAGTGGGTACAACTGGAGCAAGGGCTGAGTTCTCATTGATGACAGTGAATAAGGCTGTTATTGCTGTAAACAACATAGGCAGCGTCGTCCTTACCGTCCTCCCGCAGGGATGCATCAGTGTATATAAGCAGTGTATTGGTGGCGGATGCGGAGTTTTTGAGACACTTGCCACATAAAACTGCATTAAGGCTGTGAATAAAGTCAGTGATTGTGGGAAGGAGAAGCCCAGGTCTTATATTCATCACCTGGTCAACATGGGACAACCTAGCATTACTATCATAACTCTATATTGTACCACCGCAAGAAGACCAAGTTTAGGATCAACTAGCCAGGTGGATGGCATGATCAACCAGCCAGGTGGATGGCATGATCAACCAGCCAGGTGGATGGCATGATCAACCAGCCAGGTGGATGGCATGATCAACCAGCCAGGTGGATGGCATGATGAACACGTACAGATGGTACGTACAACAGATGTACGTTCTCACCAGTCTTGATCCCCACACCAGGTTTATTGACTGTGAGCACAACAAGAGGTTGTACATCACTGAGGGGAGATAATGATACCTACATGGGTGTATGAGGGACATGTTTGATACCTACATGGGTGTATGAGAGACATGTTTGATACCTACATGGGTGTATGAGGGACATGTTTGATACCTACATGGGTGTATGAGAGACATGTTTGATGCCTACATGGGTGTATGAGTGACATGTTTGATACCTACATGGGTGTATGAGAGACATGTTTGATGCCTACATGGGTCTATGGGGGACATGTTTGATACCTACATGGGTGTATGAGGGACATGTTTGATACCTACATGGGTGTATGAGGGACATGTTTGATGCCTACATGGGTGTATGAGGGACATGCTTGATGCCTACATGGGTCTATGGGGGACATGTTTGATACCTACATGGGTGTATGAGGGACATGTTTGATACCTACATGGGTGTATGAGAGACATGTTTGATGCCTACATGGGTGTATGGGGACATGTTTGATACCTACATGGGTGTATGAGGACATGTTTGATACCTACATGGGTGTATGAGAGACATGTTTGATGCCTACATGGGTGTATGAGGGACATGTATGCCTACCTTCATGGGTGTATGAGGACATGTTTGATACCTACATGGGAGTATGAGGGACATGTTTGATGCCCTACATGGGTGTATGAGGGACATGTTTGATACTACATGGGTGTTATGAGGGACATTGTTTGATGCCTACATGGGTGTATGGGGGACATGTTTGATACTACATGGGTGTATGGGGGACATGTTTGATGCCTACATGGGTGTTATGGGGGGACATGTTTGATGCCTACATAGGTGTAATGAGGGACCTGTTTGATGCCTACATGGGTGTATGGGGGACATGTTTGATGCCCTCATGGTGTATGGGGACATGTTGATGCCTACATGGGTGTATAGGGGACATGTTTGATGCCCACATAGGTGTATGAGGGACATGTTTGATGCCTACATGGGTGTATGAGGGACATGTTTGATGCCTACATGGGTGTATGGGGGACATGTTTGATGCCTACATGGGTAGTATGGGGGACATGTTTGATGCCTACATGGGTGTATGAGGGACATGTTTGATACCTACATGGGTGTATGGGGGACATGTTTGATACCTACATGGGTGTATGAGGGACATGTTTGATACCTACATGGGTGTATGAGGGACATGTTTGATACCTACATGGGTGTATGGGGGACATGTTTGATGCCTACATGGGTGTATGGGGACATGTTTGATGCCTACATGGGTGTATGGGGAACATGTTTGATGCCCACATCGGTGTATGAGGGACATGTTTGATGCCTACATGGGTGTATGAGGGACATGTTTGATGCCTACATGGGTGTATGGGGACATGTTTGATGCCTACATGGGTGTATGGGGGACATGTTTGATGCCTACATGGGTGTATGAGGGACATGTTTGATGCCTACATGGGTGTATGGGGATATGTTTGATGCCTACATGGGTGTATGGGGAACATGTTTGATGCCCACATGGGTGTATGAGGGACATGTTTGATGCCTACATGGGTGTATGAGGGACATGTTTGATGCCTACATGGGTGTATGGGGGACATGTTTGATGCCTACATGGGTGTATGGGGGACATGTTTGATGCCTACATGGGTGTATGAGGGACATGTTTGATGCCTACATGGGTGTATGAGGGACATGCTTGATGCCTACATGGGTGTATGGGGGACATGTTTGATGCCTACATGGGTGTATAGGGGACATGTTTGATGCCTACATGGGTGTATGGGGGACATGTTTGATACCTACATGGGTGTATGGGGGACATGTTTGATGCCTACATGGGTGTATGGGGGACATGTTTGATGCCTACATGGGTGTATGAGGGACATGTTTGATGCCTACATGGTGTATGAGGACATGCTTTGATGCCTACATGGGTGTATGGGGGACATGTTTGATGCCTACATGGGTTGTATAGGGACATGTTTGATGCTACATGGGTGTACGGGGGACATGTTTGATACTTACAATGGTGTATGGGGGACATGTTGATACCTACATAGGTGTATGGGGGACATGTGATGCTACATTGGTGTATGGGCCTGTTTTGATGTCCTAAATGGGTGTATGAGGGACATGTTTGATGCCTACATGGGTGTATGAGGGACATGTTTGATGCCTACATGTTGTATAGGGGACATGTTTGATGCCCACATATGTGTAAAGGACATGTTTGATGCCTACATGGTGTATGAGGGGACATGTTTTGATGCCTACATGTGTATGGGGGCATTTTTGATGCCTACATGGGTATATGGGACATGTTATGTCTACATGGGGGGTATGAGACATGTTTGATACCTACATGGTGTATGAGGGGACATGTTTGATGCCTACATGGTGTATGGGAAGTTTTGATGCCTACCATGGTGTATGGGGGATCATGTTTGATGCCCACATAGTGTATTGAGGACATGTTTGATGCCTAGATAGGTGATAGGGGACATGTTTGATGCCTCCATGGGTGTTATGGGGGGACATGTTTGATGCCTACATTGTGTAATGGGGGACAATGTTTGATGCCTACATGGTGGGTATGAGGACATGTTTTTGATGCCTACATGGGTGTATGGGGGACAGCTTGATGCTACAAGGGGTGTATGGGACATGTTGATACCTACAAGGGGAGTATTAGGGGACATGTTTGATGCCTACATGGTGTAATGGGGGACATGTTTTGATGCTACCTGGTGTATTGGGACATGTTTAACGCCTACTATTGGTGTAAGAGGACATGTTATGCCCACATATGTGTATTGAGGTCATTTTAAGATGCCTACATGGGTGTTATGGGGACATGTTTGATGCCTACATGGGTGTATGGGGACATTGTTTGATTGAGCCTACATGGGTGTATGGGGGGGACATCTTTGATGCCTACATTGGGTGTATGGGGACATGTTTGATACCTACATGGGTGTGTGAGGGACATGTTTGATGCCTACATGGGTGTATGAGGGACATGTTTGATGCCTACATGGGTATATGGGGGACATGTTTGATGCCTACATGGGTGTATGGGGGACATGTTTGATGCCTACATGGGTGTATGGGGAACATGTTTGATGCGTACATGGGTGTATGGGGGACATATTTGATGCCCACATAGGTGTATGAGGGAAATGTTTGATGCCTACATGGGTGTATGGGGGACATGTTTGATGCCTACATGGGTGTATGGGGGACATGTTTGATGCCCACATAGGTGTATGAGGGACATGTTTGATGCCTACATGGGTGTATGAGGGACATGTTTGATGCCTACATGGGTGTATGAGGGACATGTTTGATGCCTACATTGGTTTATGAGGGACATGTTTGATACCTACATGGGTGTATGAGGGACATGTTTGATGCCTACATGGGTGTATGGGGGACATGTTTGATGCCTACATGGGTGTATGGGGGACATGTTTGATGCCTACATGGGTGTATGAGGGACATGTTTGATGCCTACATGGGTGTATGGGGACATGTTTGATGCCTACATGGGTGTATGGGGACATGTTTGATGCCTACATGGGTGTATAGGGGACATGTTTGATGCCCACATAGGTGTATGAGGGACATGTTTGATGCCTACATGGGTGTATGAGGGACATGTTTGATGCCTACATGGGTGTATGGGGGACATGTTTGATGCCTACATGGGTGTATGGGGGACATGTTTGATGCCTACATGGGTGTATGAGGGACATGTTTGATACCTACATGGGTGTATGGGGGACATGTTTGATACCTACATGGGTGTATGAGGGACATGTTTGATGCCTACAATGGTGTATGAGGGACATGTTTGATACCTACATGGGTGTATGAGGGACATGTTTGATGCCTACATGGGTGTATGGGGACATGTTTGATGCCTACATGGGTGTATGGGGACATGTTTGATGCCTACATGGGTGTATGAGGGACATGTTTGATGCCTACATGGGTGTATGAGGGACATGTTTGATGCCTACATGGGTGTATGGGGGACATGTTTGATGCCTACATGGGTGTATGGGGGACATGTTTGATGCCTACATGGGTGTATGAGGGACATGTTTGATGCCTACATGGGTGTATGAGGGACATGTTTGATGCCTACATGGGTGTATGGGGACATGTTTGATACCTACATGGGTGTATGAGGGACATGTTTGATGCCTACATGGGTGTATGAGGGACATGTTTGATGCCTACATGGGTGTATGGGGGACATGTTTGATGCCTACATGGGTGTATGGGGGACATGTTTGATGCCTACATGGGTGTATGAGGGACATGTTTGATGCCTACATGGGTGTATGAGGGACATGTTTGATGCCTACATGGGTGTATGAGGGACATGTTTGATGCCTACATGGGTGTATGGGGGACATGTTTGATACCTACATGGGTGTATGGGGGACATGTTTGATGCCTACATGGGTGTATGGGGGACATGTTTGATACCTACATGGGTGTATGAGGGACATGTTTGATGCCTACATGGGTGTATGAGGGACATGTTTGATGCCTACATGGGTGTATGGGGACATGTTTGATACCTACATGGGTGTATGGGGGACATGTTTGATGCCTACATGGGTGTATGGGGGACATGTTCGATACCTACATGGGTGTATGGGGGACATGTTTGATACCTACATGGGTGTGTGAGGGACATGTTTGATGCCTACATAGGTGTATGAGGGACATGTTTGATGCCTACATGGGTGTATGGGGGACATGTTTGATACCTACATGGGTGTATGAGGGACATGTTTGATACCTACATGGATGTATAAGGGACATGTTTGTTGCCTACATGGGTGTATGGGGGACATGTTTGATGCCTACATGGGTGTATGAGGGACATGTTTGATGCCTACATTGGTGTATGGGGACATGTTTGATGCCTACATGGGTGTATGGGGGACATGTTTGATGCTTACATGGATGTATGAGGAACATGTTTGATACATGGGTGTATGAGGGACATGTTTGATACCTACATGGGTGTATGGGGGACATGTTTGATACCTATGTGGGTGTATGAGGGACATGTTTTATACCTACATGGGTGTATGAGGGAAATGTTTGATGCCTCTTTGGGTGTATGAGGGACATGTTTGATGCCTACATGGGTGTATGGGGGACATGTTTGATGCCTACGTGGGTGTATGAGGGACATGTTTGATGCGTACATGGGTGTATGGGGGACATGTTTGATACCTGCATGGGTGTATGAGGGACATGTTTGATACCTACATGGGTGTATAAGGGACATTTTTGATGCCTACATGGGTGTTTGGGGGACATGTTTGATGCCTACATGGGTGTATGGGGGACATGTTTGATGCCTACATGGATGTATGAGGAACATGTTTGATACTTACATGGGTGTACGGGGGACATGTTTGATACCTATGTGGGTGTATGAGGGACATGTTTTATACCTACATGGGTGTATGATACCTATGTGGGTGTATGGGGGACATGTTTGATGCCTAAATGGGTTTATGAGGGAAATGTTTGATGCCTACAAGGGTGTATGGGGACAAGTTTGATGCCTACATGGGTGTATGAGGGACATGTTTGATACCTACATGGGTGTATGGGGGACATGTTTGATGCCTACATAGGTGTATGGGGGACATGTTTGATGCCTACATGGATGTATGAGGAACATGTTTGATACCTACATGGGTGTATGAGGGAAATGTTTGATGCCTACATGGGTGTATGGGGGACGTGTTTGATACCTACATGGGTGTATGAGGGAAATGTTTGATTCCTACATGGGTGTATGGGGGACATGTTTGATGCCTACATGGGTGTATGAGGGACATTTTTGATGCCTACATGGGTGTATGAGGGACATGTTTGATACCTACATGGGTGTATGGGGGACATGTTTGATGCCTACATAGGTGTATGGGGGACATGTTTGATGCCTACATGGATGTATGAGGAACATGTTTGATACCTACATGGGTGTATGAGGGAAATGTTTGATGCCTACATGAGTGTATGGGGGACGTGTTTGATACCTACATGGGTGTATGAGGGAAATGTTTGATTCCTACATGGGTGTATGGGGGACATGTTTGATGCCTACATGGGTGTATGAGGGACATGTTTGATGCCTACATGGGTGTATGAGGGACATGTTTGATACTTACATGGGTGTATGAGGGACATGTTTGATGCCTACATGGGTGTATGAGAGACATGTTTGAATTTCATTATTATGAAGTACGAGGGAGTGATGTTCATGACCAATATGTTCATGACGGAGTTGATGACTGCGCCACACAGAGTGGAGGAGTGAGTGAACTGCTCAAGTAGAACTTGAAGTTACTGGTATGATTAGGTAATAAGACAGATGACACTGGCACAGCACATCACAGCGTCATCATTATCAAGTTCAAGGTTTTGAGAAGTTTACGATTGAGAACACTGAACAGTGTTGGGCTGAAGACCCTCCCTGCGGGGTCACCACGGCCAATGGAAACACGTCGCTGAGGACGCCCCTGACCAGGACTCTGGAAGTATGGTCACTCAGGTACACTCTGACCCATTGTGTCGGACTGTGAACGTGAAGGATGATGTCTCTGTTTGTGATATCAAAGGTTGGTTGGAGGTGTATGAAGACAGTCCATGTATTTTGTTATTGCTGGACAAAGTACTGGGTAAAACAATGATGTGTTCTCCTACCTGGCCGGCAGCCAGAGAGATGAAGCGAGACGAGATGATACACACATAATCCTAGTGAGAATGATGAACTCAAGTGATGTACAGAAGCAAGACGTGAGGGAAGTGGGTAGAGACTGGTCAGAGTTAGGCTTGGGTGTAGGTATGATACTGGTCAGAGTTAGGCTTGGGTGTAGGTATGATACTGGTCAGAGTTAGGCTTGGGTGTAGGTATGATACATGTCCAGGCTGGAGGCTGGACTCCTTGGTGTTGGCTCACATTATACAGAGATCGAGAAGATGATCAGTAGGAGCCATCAAGTGTACGAGAACTCGGGGGCACGTCCGAGGTGAGGCCATGATCACCAGGTGCAGTGGTCCTGCCTTGGAGGAGCGCACGTCATAAGTCTTCGTAGTTGAGTGGGATGACGTCCATGTGAGGCAGGTCGCTGCGTCTGTAGTGAAGCTTCTGTTGACACCAGTCTGGTGCTGGGTGACCACACATGTGCCACAACCTTGCTGTAGTCAAGCCGACTCTCATGTAGGGGTAACCTCTTGTCTTAGGTAGAAGGAGCTTAGTCGCAATTATACTCCCTCCACACCCGACTTTGGTGTGTGTGTGTGTGTGTGTGTGTGTGTGTGTGTGTGTGTGTGTGTGTGTGTACGTGTGAGCATTAATATCTTGCAGGATATGATAGCAGTGGTCGGTTCACACTTGGTCCTTCACGTCTCGCGGAATTCCCTTGATCTTAGCGCTGGTTGTCTGGCGAGACTCGAACCTTCTCCTCCTCAAGGATTAGCAATCGCTCATATCTGGTCCAGGTGTTGTTACGCTCCTCATTGTTGTTGTGGTGATGTGTCCACAACACACAGAGGTTGTCGTTGTGGACAACCGTAGGTCAGGATCTTGGGGTCAGGTGGGGTTGCTCAGCGTACCACCTGCCCAACCTCATCCCTGGGTAGACCACGGAGGTTCCTGGGTCAGGCAGGTGTCGTGTGAGGGATGGTCGTAGTTAACATGGCCACATTGTACTAATACCAGAGTGATGACACGTAAGGTCCCGCGCTACACAACCACGTCTCACCCACTGTGCACGAAAAGCAAACCCAGAGCGACATAACCATCCTGTACATAGGTAGGGTCAGGTGTGAGGCTCTGGTGAGTGGGTCACATGTATTGCTCTGGTGAGTGGGTCAGGTGTATGGCTCTGGTGAGTGGGTCAGATGTATGGCTCCGGTGAGTGGGTCAGATATAAGGGTCTAGTGAGTGGGTCAGATGTTAGGCTCTGGTGAGTGGGTCAGGTGTAAGGCTCTGGTGAGTGGGTCTCGTGTGAGGCTCTGGTGAGTGGGTCAGATGTATGGCTCTGGTGAGAGGTTCAGATGTATGGCTCTGGTGAGTGGGTCAGATGTATGGCTGTGGTGAGTGGGTCAGATGTAAGTCTCCGGTGAGTGGGTCAGATGTATGGCTCTGGTGAGTGGGTCAGATGTAAGGTTCTGGTGAGTGGGTCAGGTGTATGGCTCTGATGAGTGGGTCAGGTGTGAGGCTCTGGTGAGTGGGTCAGATATATGGCTCTGGTGAGTGGGTCAGATGTGAGGCTCTGGTGAGTGGGTCAGATGTGAGGCTCTGGTGAGTGGGTCAGATGTGAGGCTCTGGTGAGTGGGTCAGATGTAAGGCTCTGGTGAGAGGGTCAGATGTAAGGCTCTGGTGAGTGGGTCAGATGTATGGCTCTGGTGAGTGGGTCAGGTGTAAGGCTCTGGTGAGTGGGTCAGATATAAGGCTCTGGTGAGTGGGTCAGATGTGAGGCTCTGGTGAGTGGGTCAGATGTGAGGCTCTGGTGAGTGGGTCAGATGTAAGGCTCTGGTGAGTGGGTCAGATGTATTGCTCTGGTGAGTGGGTCAGGTGTAAGGCTCTGGTGAGGGGGTCAGATATAAGGCTCTGGTGAGTGGGTCAGATGTATGGCTCTGGTGAGTGGGTCAGGTGTATGGCTCTGGTGAGTGGGTCAGTTGTGAGGCTCTGGTGAGTGGGTCAGATGTAAGGCTCTGGTGAGTGGGTCAGGTGTGAGGCTCTGGTGAGTGGGTCAGGTGTATGGCTCTGGTGAGTGGGTCAGATGTGAGGCTCTGGTGAGTGGGTCAGATGTAAGGCTCTGGTGAGAGGGTCAGATGTAAGGCTCTTGTGAGTGGGTCAGATGTATTGCTCTTGTGAGTGGGTCAGGTGTAAGGCTCTGGTGAGTGGTCAGATATAAGGCTCTGGTGAGTGGGTCAGATGTATGGCTCTGGTGAGTGGGTCAGGTGTATGGCTCTGGTGAGTGGGTCAGTTGTGAGGCTCTGGTGAGTGGGTCAGATGTAAGGCTCTGGTGAGTGGGTCAGGTGTATGGCTCTTGTGAATGGGTCAGGTGTGAGGCTCTGGTGTGTGGGTCAGATGTATGGCTCTGGTGAGTGGGTCAGGTGTGAGGCTCTGGCTCTGGTGAGTGGGTCAGATGTATGGCTCTGGTGAGTGGGGCAGATGTATGGCTCTTGGTGAGTGGGTCAGATGTAAGGCTCTGGTTAGTGGGTCAAATGTATGGCTCTGGTGAGTGGGTCAGATGTAAGGCTCTGGTGAGTGGGTCAGATGTATGGCTCTGGTGAGTGGGTCAGATGTATGGCTCTGGTGAGTGGGTCAGATGTATGGCTCTGGTGAGTGGGTCAGATGTATGGCTCCGGTGAGTGGGTCAGGTGTAAGGCTCTGGTGAGTGGGTCAGATGTATGGCTTTGATGAGTGGGTCAGATGTAAGGCTCTGGTGAGTGGGTCAGATGTATGGCTCTGGTGAGTGGGTCAGATGTATGGCTCTGGTGAGTGGGTCAGATGTATGGCTCTGGTGAGTGGGTCAGGTGTAAGGCTCTGGTGAGTGGGTCAGATGTATGGCTCTGGTGAGTGGGTCGGATGTATGGTTCTGGTGAGTGGGTCAGATGTATGGCTTTGATGAGTGGGTCAGATGTATGGCTCTGGTGAGTGGGTCAGATGTATGGCTCCGGTGAGTGGGTCAGGTGTAAGGCTCTGGTAAGTGGGTCAGATGTATGGCTTTGATGAGTGGGTCAGATGTAAGGCTCTGGTGAGTGGGTCAGATGTATGGCTCTGGTGAGTGGGTCAGATGTATGGCTCTGGTGAGTGGGTCAGATGTATGGCTCTGGTGAGTGGGTCAGATGTATGGCTCTGGTGAGAGGGTCAGGTGTGAGGCTCTGGTGAGTGGGTCAGATGTAAGGCTCTGGTTAGTGGGTCAGATGTAAGGCTCTGGTGAGTGGGTCAGATGTATGGCTCTGGTGAGTGGGTCAGATGTATGGCTCTGGTGAGTGGGTCAGGTGTGAGGCTCTGGTGAGTGGGTCAGATGTAAGGCTCTGGTGAGTGGGTCAGATGCAAGGCTCTGGTGAGTGGGTCAGATGTATGGCTCTGGTGAGTAGGTCAGATGTATGGCTCTGGTGAGTGGGTCAGATGTATGGCTTTGGTGAGTAGGTCAGATGTATGGCTCTGGTGAGTAGGTCAGATGTATGGCTCTGGTGAGTGGGTTCGATGTATGGCTCTGGTGAGTGGGTCAGATGTAAGGCTCTGGTGAGTGGATCAGATGTATGGCTCTGGTGAGTAGGTCAGATGTATGGCTCTGGTGAGTAGGTCAGATGTATGGCTCTGGTGAGTGGGTTCGATGTATGGCTCTGGTGAGTGGGTCAGATGTAAGGCTCTGGTTGTGGGTCAGGTGTGAGGCTCTGGTGAGTGGGACAGATGTAAGGCTCTGGTGAGTGGGTCAGATGTAAGGCTCTGGTGAGTAGGTCAGATGTATGGCTCTGGTGAGTAGGTCAGATGTATGGCTCTGGTGAGTGGGTTCGATGTATGGCTCTGGTGAGTGGGTCAGATGCAAGGCTCTGGTGAGTGGGTCAGATGTATGGCTCTGGTGAGTGGGTTCGATGTATGGCTCTGGTGAGTGGGGCAGATGTAAGGCTCTGGTGAGTGGGTCAGATGTATGGCTTTGATGAGTGGGTTCGATGTATGGCTCTGGTGAGTGGGTCAGATGTAAGGCTCTGGTTGTGGGTCAGGTGTGAGGCTCTGGTGAGTGGGTTAGATGCAAGGCTCTGGTGAGTGGGTCAGATGTATGGCTCTGGTGAGTAGGTCAGATGTATGGCTCTGGTGAGTGGGTTCGATGTATGGCTCTGGTGAGTGGGTCAGATGTAAGGCTCTGGTGAGTGGGTCAGATGTATAGCTCTGGTGAGTGGGTCAGATGTAAGGCTCTGGTGAGTGGGTCAGATGTATGGCTCTGGTGAGTGGGTCAGATGTATGGCTCTGGTGAGTGTGTAAGATACATAACCCAGGAGAGTGTGTTAATACACTGGTGTACACGCACTAGTATAACCAGTAAATGATAGCGAGCGTTTTGATTACTGTACATGTACAAAGACGCAAATGTATTCGTAAACCGTTCGCACGTTCTTACATACGCGCGCGCGCACACACACACACACACACACACACACACACACACACACACACATACACACACACACCATATAAATCATGGTTTTAAAGGCACTCGACCCCTCAACGCCTATTCAAATATTTCTTTATAATTACGTGGGTGTGTACTTAGCCCGGTACAAAAATAGAGTTATTGAGGCTGACGGCAACCCTGTCTAATATGTTACGCGATATGTTTGTTAGTGTGTTATCTTATTAACTCGTTTGTTTGTTTGGCATGCACTTGCACTCTCCTTGGTCCCTTGAAGAGGGTCCAGCCCTGTTGGTCCGCTCGCCGATCCCACTTCCCGATCCGCTCTCTCACGACGTCTATAAACGTACTTCCCCGAGTCTATACCCGCCCCACATAAGGCTCAAGACTCAACTTCCCAAGGCCCTGTTTAGCTGGCAGGGCTCTGTAGTAACTCCAAGAGCTCCGTTTTTGCTATCAGGGCTCTGTAATCATATTCAAGGCTCTATGCTTGCTCTCAAGGCTCTCTACTCGCTCTCAGGGAGTTTATACTTCCTTTCAGGGATCTTTGTTCGCTTTCAGGGCTCCACACCCGCTCTCAAGTCCCTGTTCCTGCCTTCAGGAATTCTGTCCTCATTCCCGAGGATGTGTACTCGCTGTTAGAGCATTTAATCCACTGTCAATATACCATACCCGATCTATGGATTCTGATCTCGTTCTCAAGCCGTCTGTACTGGCTTTCAGAACACTTCTCATGCTCTCAAGGCTTCTCATGTGTTCCTAGTGCTCACTATTCGCTCTCAGAACTCAAAACTTGCTCTTAGGAACCAATGCTCTGCTCTCAGGGTCCCACACTTGCTCTCAGGACTCAATGCTTGCTCTAGGGGCCTTATACCTGTTCTAAGGACCTAATACTCGTTCTCAGAGCCCCATATTTGCTCCAAGACTCAGTGTTCCGTTCTCAGGGCACAGTACTCGCTCTCAGTCTGAGTATACTGCTCTGAGATTTGTACACTCACTCTTAGGCTCTATATTTGTTCTCATTACTCAATACTTGCTCCCTGAGTTGTATATTCGCTCTCAGGGCTCTGTACTCTCTCCCATGGCTCTGTATTTGCTCTTAGGTTCCATATTTCCTCTTAGGGTCCATAACTCGCTGCTGGGGCTTTATAATCACTCTCAGGGCTCTATATTCACTCTCAGGGCTCTATATTCACTTTCGAGGCTCTATACTCACTCTCAGGACTATCTGATCATATCTAAGGGCATTTATCTCGTGATTGTGCCTTTGACAGAGAGAAGGTTTGGTCTGTGTGACTAGAAGTGCTTTTGTTAATAAACAGATGACGAAGACAAGAAACATGAGAGAGGAGAGAGGCTCAGGAAACACTGATGAAAATGGCAGACTCGCAGTTAGTGACGGCTGACGATGCACATTATACTGAAACTCACCAGCATAGGTGAAGGTTGGTTGTGGCAGGAGTGCATGGTGTCACCATGGCTGTTTAATCTGTTGTTAGATGGGATGGTGTGGGAGGTAAATGCGAAGGTCTTACAGAGAAGGGCGGATCTGAAGTCTGTTGAATGGGGGTATACATTGTATGTAAGTCAATAACTGTTTGCTGATGGCACGGTGCTGGTAGTAGATCCGAGTGAGAAAGTACACCAGCTGGTGTCTGAGTCTGGGTGTGTGTGTGTCAGATGAGGTAGTTAAAAATTAATGTGAATAAAAGTAAGGTTATAAAGTTTGACAAGGGGAGAGACAGGTCGATTAGGCTGCGAATTTAAATGGAGAGAACCGGAGGAAGTGGAGTGTTTTAGGTCCCTTAGAGTGGTGATGGCAGTGGATGGAGCCATGGGAGCTCAAGTGAACCATAGGGTGGATGAGGGCGCGCTTGAGTCCTGGGTGCACTGAAATGTGTGTGGAAAAAGAGGTCACGGTCTCTGAGGGAAAATATGGATATGTTTGATGATATAGTAGTTCCGACGGTATTGTCTGGATGCCAGGGTTCGGCCCTAGATAGAGAGATAAGGAACCGATGGTGGATGTGGCGTATGGACGATTGATGGAGTAGGAAATGAGAGGGTCAGAGAGAGATGTGGTCGTAAGCCTGAGAGAGGTGAGGAGGATGTGCTGAAATGGTTTGGACATGTGAATGAGGAGAGGTTGACGAAGATATACAAAAAATTCAAACACCAACAGACTTTGAGGTTTGAACGAGGCTGTTCCATGATTCTGAAAGGAAATCTCAGAGTCGAGTTATACACACGTTTCAAAAAGAAAAACTTGTAAACTTTTCGTATGAGTGAGGAGACACAGACCGTCGTGGATTTGCAAGGATGTATTGATCAAGTTGATGTTTGAACATATCTATGATACGACTGTCAGCTGCTCCAGCTGGTATAGTATTCCTTATGTTAACAATCCTTTTGAAGAAAAATTACATCACCAAATTCGAGGTGAAAGGTCAGCCCTCGGGTTTGCATGCATGTCTACGAGTAAAGCCAGAGGAACCTGTTGTTAAGTATCTTGTCAGATTGAGATTATTGAAGTCATTGATAATTATGCATATTCATGTTGGCTTTCCTCTCATCATTCTCATATTCATGTTGGCTTTCCTCTCATCATTCTCATATTCATGTTGGCTTTCCTCTCATCATTCTCATATTCATGTTGGCTTTCCTCTCATCATTCTCATATTCATGTTGGCTTTCCTCTCATCATTCTCATATTCATGTTGGCTTTCCTCTCATCATTCTCATATTCATGTTGGCTTTCCTCTCATCATTCTCATATTCATGTTGGCTTTCCTCTCATCATTCTCATATTCATGTTGGCTTTCCTCTCATCATTCTCATATTCATGTTGGCTTTCCTCTCATCATTCTCATATTCATGTTGGCTTTCCTCTCATCATTCTCATATTCATGTTGGCTTTCCTCTCATCATTCTCTCCTCTGAGCAAACGAGATCCCAAGCCATCTAGTCAGCTCTCATAAAATTGGTTTCTTAGACTTGAAATCAACTTGGTAGCTCGACCCTGTCTTCTCTCTCCATCTTGTTAGCTCGACCCTGTCTTCTCTCTCCATCTTGTTAGCTCGACCCTGTCTTCTCTCTCCATTTTGTTAGCTCGACCCTGTCTTCTCTCTCCATCTTGTTAGCTCGACCCTGTCTTCTCTCTCCATCTTGGTAGCTCGACCCTGTCTTCTCTCTCCATTTTGTTAGCTCGACCCTGTCTTCTCTCTCCATCTTGTTAGCTCGACCCTGTCTTCTCTCTCTATCTTGTTAGCTCGACCCTGTCTTCTCTCTCCATTTTGTTAGCTCGACCCTGTCTTCTCTCTCCATCTTGTTAGCTCGACCCTGTCTTCTCTCTCCATCTTGTTAGCTCGACCCTGTCTTCTCTCTCCATTTTGTTAGCTCGACCCTGTCTTCTCTCTCCATCTTGTTAGCTCGACCCTGTCTTCTCTCTCCATCTTGGTAGCTCGACCCTGTCTTCTCTCTCCATCTTGTTAGCTCGACCCTGTCTTCTCTCTCCATCTTGTTAGCTCGACCCTGTCTTCTCTCTCCATCTTGGTAGCTCGACCCTGTCTTCTCTCTCCATCTTGTTAGCTCGACCCTGTCTTCTCTCTCTATCTTGTTAGCTCGACCCTCCTTCTCTCTCCATTTTGTTAGCTCGACCCTGTCTTCTCTCTCCATCTTGTTAGCTCGACCCTGTCTTCTCTCTCCATCTTGTTAGCTCGACCCTGTCTTCTCTCTCCATCTTGGTAGCTCGACCCTGTCTTCTCTCTCCATCTTGTTAGCTCGACCCTGTTTTCTCTCTCCATTTTGTTAGCTCGACCCTGTTTTCTCTCTCCATTTTGTTAGCTCGACCCTGTCTTCTCTCTCCATTTTGTTAGCTCGACCCTGTCTTCTCTCTCCATTTTGTTAGCTCGACCCTGTCTTCTCTCTCCATCTTGGTAGCTCGACCCTGTCTTCTCTCTCCATCTTGTTAGCTCGACCCTGTCTTCTCTCTCCATCTTGGTAGCTCGACCCTGTCTTCTCTCTCCATCTTGTTAGCTCGACCCTGTCTTCTCTCTCCATCTTGTAATTTGAAAGTGAGTGACCAGAACTGAGCACAGTATTGAGGTTGGAGACGCACTAGCTAAGTGCAAAGACTAAGGTAAATATATTTAAACTTATAAAGTTGCATCCATCAATGCTAGGATTGTGTTGCACCCATCAACGCCAGGATTGTGTTGCATCCATCAATGCCAGGATTGTGTTGCATCCATCAATGCCAGGATTGTGTTGCATCCATCAATGCCAGGATTGTGTTGCATCCATCAATGCCAGGATTGTGTTGCATCCATCAATGCCAGGATTGTGTTGCATCCATCAATGCCAGGATTGTGTTGCATCCATCAATGCCAGGATTGTGTTGCATCCATCAATGCCAGGATTGTGTTGCATCCATCAATGCCAGGATTGTGTTGCATCCATCAATGCTAGGATTGTGTTGCATCCATCAATGCCAGGATTGTGTTGCATCCATCAATGCCAGGATTGTGTTGCATCCATCAATGCCAGGATTGTGTTGCATCCATCAATGCCAGGATTGTGTTGCATCCATCAATGCCAGGATTGTGTTGCATCCATCAATGCCAGGATTGTGTTGCATCCATCAATGCCAGGATTGTGTTGCAACCATCAATGCCAGGATTGTGTTGCACCCATCAATGCCAGGATTGTGTTGCACCCATCAATGCCAGGATTGTGTTGCATCCATCAATGCCAGGATTGTGTTGCATCCATCAATGCCAGGATTGTGTTGCATCCATCAATGCCAGGATTGTGTTGCATCCATCAATGCCAGGATTGTGTTGCACCCATCAATGCCAGGATTGTGTTGCACCCATCAATGCCAGGATTGTGTTGCACCCATCAATGCCAGGATTGTGTTGCATCCATCAATGCCAGGATTGTGTTGCACCCATCAATGCCAGGATTGTGTTGCACCCATCAATGCCAGGATTGTGTTGCACCCATCAATGCTAGGATTGTGTTGCACCCATCAATGCCAGGATTGTGTTGCACCCATCAATGCCAGGATTGTGTTGCACCCATCAATGCCAGGATTGTGTTGCATCCATCAATGCCAGGATTGTGTTGCATCCATCAATGCCAGGATTGTGTTGCATCCATCAATGCCAGGATTGTGTTGCACCCATCAATGCTAGGATTGTGTTGCACCCATCAATGCCAGGATTGTGTTGCACCCATCAATGCCAGGATTGTGTTGCATCCATCAATGCCAGGATTGTGTTGCACCCATCAATGCCAGGATTGTGTTGCATCCATCAATGCCAGGATTGTGTTGCACCCATCAATGCTAGGATTGTGTTGCACCCATCAATGCCAGGATTGTGTTGCAACCATCAATGCCAGGATTGTGTTCGCCCCTTTTTCACCGCTTCTGTGCACTGCCTACTTGGGCCTAGGTCACCAGAGATGATCACACCCAAG
>NC_092233.1:33947571-33982571 GCF_036320965.1 Panulirus ornatus
GACCTCTTCATCCAGTCCATGGTTCAACCGGTCCTGTTCTAAGGCCATTTCGACAAGGGTTCAGGCATATCTGGCATTGGAAAAACTCTCCTTCCTCTTGCTCCCATTCAGCATTTATCACTGCCCGTAATCACTGCCCATAATCGCTGCAAGCACGTTATCCGTGAGGCAAAGCGTTTCTTTATTCAAAGGAAGTGCGATAACCTCTCCTCGTCATCCACTGATAGGTCCATCTGGTCTTTGGCTAAGCGCATCTCTAACAACATCTGTCGCTCTACCTTTCCTTCACTTTTCCGTTCTGACGGTACAACAGCTGTCTCTCCCGTAGGCAGAACAACTCTGATTCCCGTTTCTCCTCTAACTCCACCTTGGGTGACTTTAACATTCCTTCATCCCCTGATGCTCCTCCTTTTAATCCTATGCCTCTTCCCGTGATCTCTTTTCGGACTGTCCAAAAAGCACTTCTCTCTCTGGACACAAGCAAGGCTTATGGTCCTGATGGCATCCATCCCCGTGTACTGAAAGAGTGTGCCTCTGAACTTGCACCTGTGCTTGCTCGTCTATTCCGTTAATGATTAAAAACCAAAACATTTTTTCTCCCTGGAAGCATGCGTTGATACATCCATAGCGCAGCTTTGGGGTGCAGGAGCATTTAAAAAGGTCCTGTGTAACACTAAATCTTTTTCAGCGGTCCTGAGGTATATCAACTGACGATATATTTCTCTTTTGCATCTCTCCTGATGATGTGATTATGACACGAAAGTGCACTTGGAAACTTATCATGTTTCATTTCCTTCTTTTGGAAAAGTGAAAACTGGAGGGGAGAATTTCCATCCCTTCGCTTCCTTCCCTTTTAGTCATCTTTTATGACACGCAGGGAATACGTGGGAGGTATCTCTTGTCCCTTATCCCGAGAGATGATATATATATATATATATATATATATATATATATATATATATATATATATATATATATATATATATATATATAATAATAATAATAATAATAATAATAATAATGAGAGAGACAGAGGAAGAATGTAGAGTGACAGGTTTTGCCGGATTCTTCCTACTTGAGGTAACACCGTGAATGGCGAATCATCTTCCTCGTTTTCTTCCTTAAGAACAAGTATACAGCGAGCCCACATTCACGGAAGGCTTCTGATATTAGTACATGCTTACCGAAGATGGGAAGAATTATTGCTACCTCGCAGGAATGAAGATAAGTCATGTAATAAAAGAAATTGAAGTATAAATATGTTCCCCAAGTACAGTATGATATATGGTATACCTTGTATTGGTTGTCTGGCTTTATACAATGGGGAAGCTGGGCGAAGTATGGCTACAAACATCAATGATCATAAAGCTTATATACGTCATCACAGGAGGTCGAATAATGCTTGTTGTCTTCATAAACAAGTACAGACACCTGCCGAGGTGACAAGGAGCTAAAATAACACATAAAGGATTGAGTAAACAAGTGAGAAAAGCATTAGAAGCAGCCCACATGTGCATACGAGAAGTGAGCAAAATAACCGGTATAGTTGTGAGCGTTTGGTAGCAAAAGATGATAACATAGCGGTGATGGAATGTGTTGAGGGATTTACATGCAAGAGTGGGTAATGCAGCGTATGAGGATACAACTAGGGCATGGGGTTCCCCGTGAATGAAAATGGGGAACAGCATGTGATGTGTTGAAAAAGGTTAGTGGTTTGGAGTAATTGGTTTCATGAAAGGTGTATAGTGAAAAGTTTTTACCAAGGATGTAAGGCAAGTGATTGGTTCCCAGTGAATGTTGGTTGGCGGCAAGGGTGCGTGATGTCTCCATGGCTGTTTAATTTGTTTATGGATGAGGTGGTTAGTCTACGTGGGTAAGTGGCATTGGGGTCAATAGGCATCACTGAATTATGTACTAAGGAAGAGGCGTGCAGAAGAGAGGGTGTTGGATGTGAAAGTGCTGAGAGGGGTAATGGGTGGTATGTCTGATCATGTTGGAGGTGAGTGTGGTGCTTTGTGCTGGCTTCAGGAAAGAGTGGATGACATAGCGGGGAAGATGATGATGAAAGTGAGTGAGCCTGGAAAAGATACTTGTGTCCAGAGATACTGAGATACAGAGAGAGAGAGAGAGAGAGAGAGAGAGAGAGAGAGAGAGAGAGAGAGAGAGAGAGAGAGAGAGTTATGGGCGTATAGTTGTTATCTGATATATTGGGAATATTGTAATATGCAGTTAAGGATATACATTATTACTAGAGCCAGTATGTGGGGGAGGGAAATCATATGTTGACAATCCCACGGTGTTGATCGGTGTCCAGGGTCAACAGTGAGGAGCCACCAGCCACCTACTGACCCCCAGATGCCAGTAATGGGTCGTCTTGCAATGTTGTTTAGCTAGTAAGGAGCAAATTATCATATTGTAAGAATATTGTAAGATATTATTACGTAAAGTAACCCGTGGCATGTATCATGAGTACACCTATAGCTTGATTATAGAAATCGCATTGTTAAACACATAAGGGACATGTCCTCGTCCATAGCAGTTCCCATATAAGATTAATCAAGTGCAAAAATTTACTATTTACGGTTCTTGAATAAGAACGTACAGTGATACAGTTTCAAATAATGACACCACGAAAGTGTATAGAGAGTGGAAAAGTGACAAAGTGAAGTAATTAACCAGGGAAACTGAAATGATCACCTTGGCAACCCAACTTGGTTCCGGGTCACGCAGACGAGACTCGGTGTCAGTGAGCATATTACCTCCTTGATGACAGTTACCCAGCCCGGCCGGGCATAGCATTCCACATCCACTACGATATCCCGGTAAGCCAACACCTCGATTTGTGACAAAATGTGTCTTTATACAGTGTGGATGGCTCGCCCCCTGTGAGGGTAATGAATCATTAATGTGTCTACTACAGACACTGACAACTTCATTTCCTACAGGGTAGCTTGGTTGGGTCGAGCCTGTGTGGGGTCGAACCTGGTTGGGTCGAACCTGTGTGGGTCGAACCCGGTTGGGTCAAGCCTGTGTGGGGTCGAACCCGGTTGGGTCGAACCTGTGTGGGTCGAACCCGGTTGGGTCGAGCACTTGTAGGGCACCAGTCAGGGTCCCAGCGTGTCGTCCTTGACCCAACGCCGTTGTGTGAAACGCGAGCACGGACCGACCTGACGTGGAGGACGAGGGTTCATGGCTTGACCACGGACACACTCACACCCAGAGACCCGGCTGCA
Organism: Panulirus ornatus; assembly: GCF_036320965.1. Lineage (NCBI taxonomy): Eukaryota > Metazoa > Arthropoda > Malacostraca > Decapoda > Palinuridae > Panulirus > Panulirus ornatus. Next base: position 33,950,805 of record NC_092233.1, read on the forward strand.
CTGCAGTCCAGCTACACAAAATCCAGGTAAGACCTTGTGTTAACACTTGATACTCATTCCGTGAACTTTTAGCACCAGAGCACTGAGGTGAAGCAAACGGTTAAGGTATAAACAACAAGTCACTTGCAGATGTGAATTAAGATGTTTAGTTATTATTAGCAGTTGTGGTAGGATGAAGGTCACATTATTTCTGTTACTGTGAGTATCCTTAGATATTTAATGTAATAATGTCCACGGAGCCATGCATGCATGATGACTGATCATGTTAGTAGTGTTACAACCAGTTACATGTTAAGATATTCCAGTCACTGTCTGCTTACGTACATGTAATTGTCATGTTATGTGGACTTGTGTCATTCTGTTTAGGTATTAAATGTAAGAATGGTATTGGCTTTTCCTTAGCCACACAGGAAAGTGAGTAGTCAAAGTATGATTGGCAGTCCAGTGGCCTAGTTGGGTCATTGATGTCTTAATTAAGGGGTTTACTTAAACCATGGCTATGGGCCTCCATGGTCATCTCACTTGAACATCATCAACCATTATATAGTAATAATAACGCAACAACAGTATATTATACACGTACTTTGTTCTCTTTTTTTTCTGATATATATATATATATATATATATATATATATATATATATATATATATATATATATATATATATATAGTATCGTCCTAGTAAATCAAAGAGTTTTTGTGTAAGAAAAGTAGATAGAGAAGTTAGGGAAGACAGTAGGGAGGTCAAGATGTGTGGAGGAGGAGAGCAGGGGTAGGTCTCACCTGTGTAGGGCAGCTACAGCGGTCTGGAGCGGGTTGGCACGGCTGAGGAAGCCGCCAAACAACATGATGATGTACACGGCGAAGGCCACATAGGAGAGGACGCCCAGGGTCACGTCTAGCATTGGGTACACGGGCGTCAGGTTCAGGAGTCGGGGGCCGCGCCCCTCCACCCTGCCTTCACCACCACCAGCATGGGTGAGGATGGGCGTAGTGTGGGCGGAGGCAGGTGTGGCACGGGCGTGGAGAGGCGTGGGCACCATCAGGAGGGTGAGAGCCAGGGGCAGTAGCCAGTACGCCGTCATGGCATTGTGGTACCTGCAACGGTTTACGTTGACTTAGATACTGTACCATGTGACATGTGTTGTAGCACGTGTTGTAACATGTTACATGTGTTATAGCACATGTGTTATAGCATGTTACATGCGTTGTAGCACGTGTTATAGCATGTTACATGTGTTGTAGCATGTTACATGTGTTGTAGCGCATGTGTTGTAGCATGTTACATGTTTTGTAGCACGTGTTGTAGCATGTTACATGTGTTGTAGCACGTTACGTGTGTTGTAGCATATGTGTTGTAGCACGTTAGTGTGTTGTAGCATGTTACATGTGTTGTAGCACATGTGTTATAGCATGTTACATGTGTTGTAGCACATGTGTTGTAGCATGTTACATGTGTTGTAGCACATGTGTTATAGCATGTTACATGTGTTGTAGCACATGTGTTGTAGCATGTTACATGTGTTGTAGCACATGTGTTGTAGCATGTTACATGTGTTTAGCACATGTGTTGTAGCATGTTACATGTGTTGTAGCACATGTGTTGTAGCATGTTACATGTGTTGTAGCACATGTGCTGTAGCATGTTACATGTGTTGTAGCACATGTGTTGTAGCATGTTACATGTGTTGTAGCACATGTAGCATGTTACATGTGTTGTAGCACGTTACATGTGTTGTAGCACATGTGTTGTAGCACGTTACGTGTGTTGTAGCACGTTACGTGTGTTGAAGCATGTTACATGTGTTGCAGCATGTTACATATGTTGTAGCGCGTTACGTGTGTTGTAGCGTGTTACATGTGTTGTAGCACATGTGTTGAAGCATGTTGCAGTGTTGTAGCACGTTACATGTGTTGTACCACGCTACATGTGTTGTACCACGCTACATGTGTTGTAGCACGTTACATGTGTTGTAGCATGTTCCAGTGTTGTAGCACGTTACATGTGATGTACCATTCTACATGTGTTGTACCACGGTACATGTGTTGTACCATGCTACATGTGTTGTAGCACGCTATATGTGTCGAGCACACTACATGTGTTGTACCATGCTACATATGTTACAGCACGCTATATGTGTTATACCATGCTACATATGTTTTAGCACGCTACATGTGGTGTAGAATGCTACACGTGTTGTAACACGCTACATGTGGTGTAGAACGCTATATGTGTTGTAGCACGTTGCATGAGGTGTAGAACGCTACATGTGTTATACCACGCCACATGTGTAAAACGTTACATGTGTTGTACCATGCTACATGTGGTGTAGAACGCTATATGTGTTGTAGCACGCTGCATGAGGTATAGAACGCTACTTGTGTTTTACCACGCTACATGTGTAGAACGTTACATGTGTTGTACCATGCTACATGTGGTGTAGCACGTTACATTTATTGTAGCACGCTACATGTGTTGTAGCACCCTACACTTGTTGTAGGACGCTGCTTGTGATGTAGAACGCTACATATGCTGTACCCTGCTACATTTGGTGTAGAACGCTACATGTGTTGTACCCTGATACATGTGGTGTAGAACGCTACATGTGCTGTACCATTCTTCATATGGTTTAGAACGCTACATATGTTGTACAACGCTACATGTGGTATAGAACGCTACATGTTTTGTACCACCTTTCCATGTGGTGTACAATGTTACATGTGTTGTATCACGTTACATGTGTCGTAACACGTTACATGTGTTGTAGCACGTTACATGTGCTGTAGAACGCGACATGTGTTGTAGCAAGCTATATGTGTAGCACGTTACATGTGTTGTAGCACGCCACGTGTTGTACTACGTTACTTATGTTGTAGCACGTTACATATGTTGTAGCACATGTGTTGTAGCACGCTGCATGTGCTGTAGAACACTAAAAGTGTCGTAGCACGTTACATGTGTTTTAGAACGCTACATTTGTTGTACGTTACAGGTGTTGTAGAACGCTACATGTGTTGTACCATACTACTTGTCGTGTAGAACGCTACATGTGTTTAGCATGCTACATGTGTCGTAGCACGTTACATGAGTTTTAGTATGTTACATGTGTTGTAGAACGCTACGTGTGTTGCACAATGCTACATGTGGTGTAGAACTCTACATTTGTTGTAGCACGCTACATGTGTCGTAGCATGTTGCATGTGTTGTAGTACGTTACATGTGTTGTAGAGCGCTACATGTGTTGCACCATGCTACGTGTGGTGTAGAACGCTACATGTGTTATAGCACGCTACATGTGTCGTAGCATGTCACATGTGTTGTAACACGTTACATGTGTTGTAGAACGCTACATGTGTTGCACCATGCTACATGTGTAGAACGCTACGGGTGTTGTAGCACGTTGCATGTGTTCTAGTACGTTACCTGGGTTGTAGCACTTCACATGTTGTAGTACGCTATATGTGGTGTAGCACACTACATGTGTTGTAGAACGCTACATGTGTTGTACCATGCGACATGTGTTATAGCACGTTAGATGTCTTGTAAAACGCTACATATGTTGTACCATGCTACATTTGTTGTAGCACGCTGCATGTGTTGTAGCACGCTACATGTGTCGTAGCACGTTACATGTATTGTAGCACATGTGCTGAAGCACGCTGCATGTGTCGTAGCGCGTTGTATGTATTGTAGAAGTTACATGAGTTGTAGCACGCTACAAGTGTTGTAGAACGTTACATGTGTTGTAGCACGTTACATGTGTTGTAGCACGTTACATGTGTTGTAGAACGTTACATGTGTTGTAGCACGTTACATGTGTTGTAGCACGCTACATGTGTTATAGCAAGTTACATGAGTTGTAGCACGCTACAAGTGTTGTAGTACACTACATGGAATGTAGCACGCTGCATATGTTGTAGCATGCTGTATGTGGTGTAGCATGCTACATTTGTTGTAACACGTTACATGTGATGTGGAACATTTTATGTAGTGTGGAACGCTTCACGTGTTGTACCATGCTACATATGTTGTACTGTGCTGCATGGTATGTAGCACGCTACATGTAACACGTTCCATGTAGCACGCTACATGTGATGTAGCACATTACGTATGGTGTAGCACGTTCCATGTTGTGTAGCACGCTACATGTGTTATACCATGCTATATGTGTTGTAGCACGCTACATGTGTTGTACCATGCTATATGTGTTGTAACACGTTGCATGTGGTGTAGGACGCTACATGTTGTTTGTAGCACGTTATATGTTGCACGCTGCATGTGATGAAGCACCTTACATGTTGCACGCTGCATGTGTTGAAGCACGCTACATGTTGCACGCTGCATGTTGCACGCTGCATGTGTTGAAGCACATTACATGTTGCACGCTGCATGTGTTGAAGCACACTACATGTTGCACGCTGCATGTGTTGAAGCACATTACATGTTGCACGCTACATGTGTTGAAGCACGCTACATGTTGCACGCTGCATGTGTTGAAGCACATTACATGTTGCACGCTACATGTGTTGAAGCACGCTACATGTGCTGTAGCAGGTCACGTGTGTTTTGCCATGCTACATGTGTTGTAGTTAGCTGCGTGTGTTGTACCGTGCTGTATGTCGTGTAGCATGCAACATGTGTTGCACCAGGTTACTTGTAGCACGCTACGTAAGTTGCAGCATGCAACATGTGTAGCACCAGGTTACTTGTGTTGTACTACGCTACATATGTTGCAGCACGCTACATGTGTTGCACCAGGTTACTTGTGTTGTAGCACGCTACATAAGTTGCAGCATGCAACATGTTGCACCAGGTTACTTGTGTTGTACTACGCTACATATGTTGCAGCACGCTACATGTGTTGCACCAGGTTACTTTTGTTGTAGTACGCTACATAAGTTGCAGCACGCTACATGTGTTGCACCAGGTTACTTGTGTTGTAGCACGCTACATAAGTTGCAGCATGCAACATGTGTTGCACCAGGTTACTTGTGTTGTACTACGCTACATATGTTGCAGCACGCTACATGTGTTGCACCAGGTTACTTTTGTTGTAGTACGCTACATAAGTTGCAGCACGCTACATGTGTTGCACCAGGTTACTTGTGTTGTAGCACGCTACATAAGTTGCAGCATGCAACATGTGTTGCACCAGGTTACTTGTGTTGTACTACGCTACATATGTTGCAGCACGCTACATGTGTTGCACCAGGTGACTTGTGTTGTAGCACGCTACATAAGTTGCAGCACGCTACATGTGTTGTAGCATGGTACATGCTGCATGTGATTTGGCATGGTTTATGTGTTGCACCATGGTACATGTGTTGTCGCATTCTATATATGGCGTAGCACGCTACATGTGATGTAGCACGTAACATGTAGTGTTGCACGCTACATGTGGTATAGCAAGCAACATTTGTTGCAGCACGCTACATGTGATGTAGCACGCAATATGTAGTGTTGCACGCTACATGTGGGATAGCAAGCAACATATGTTGCAGTACGCTTCACGTCTTGGAGCACACTACATGTGTTATGGACGATACATATGTTGTAGCACTACATGTCTCAGAACAATCTACATGTTTTGTAGCCATTTACATATGTTGTTGCACATTACATGTGTTGAAACACGCTACGTGTATTGTAGCACGTTACATGTGTTGTAGCGCGCAACATGTGCTGTACTGTACATTTGTTGTACTACGCTAAATGTGTTGTAGCATACTATATGTGTTGTATCATGCTACATGTTATACCATGCTACATGTGTTATAGCACGTTATATGTGTTGTAGCACACTACATGTGTTGTAGCACATACATGGGATGTAGCACGCTACATGTATTCTATCACTCTGCATGTGTTGGAACACGCTTAGATTAGTTGTAGCACGCTAGATTGTAGCACGCTACATGTGATGATGAAAAATCCATCACATGATACTTAGGTTTTAATCATGTTGAGGAAAGTACAAGCATGGAGGAGAGGAGTATTCAAGAGAAGATATTATCATGTAAACTACTGAGACGTTAAGAATGTCTGTGTTAACATATAATCGGGAAGTCGGGTGTGGTGGCCAGGAGCCAGGCCAAGTATGGTGGAATGTTATCATTTAAGATTAAGGAGTTAAGGAGGTGGTTACCTCGAGCCCGAAATATAGAAAGATGGTTAAGAAATATTGGAGGGATGATTGGGTAAAAATGGTCAGAAATGAGAGGAGCTTCCTGATGTGTTGTTGAAGTTATATGTAACACTCCAGACAGCCTGCAGTTACAAGGTAGAACAGCTCAATATTCTTAGTGCACAACTCACTTCCTCAGCACAACCCACTGTCTTCAGTACAACCCACCGTCCTAAGTACGACAACCCACCATCCTCAGTATGACAAATTACCATCCTCTGTACGACAAAACTCTATCCTCAGTATGACAACCCACTATCCTCAGTAGGTCAACCCACCATCGTCAGTACGACAACCCACCATTATCAGTGAGACAGCCCACCATCCTCAGTACGATAACCCACCATCCTCAGTGCGACAACCCACCATCCTCACTACGATATCCCACCATCCTCAGTATTACAACCCACCATCCTCAGTACGACAACCCACCATCCTCAGTTTGACAACACTCCATCCTAAGTACAACCCACCACCTTCAGTATTACAACCCACCACCCTCAGTATTACAACCCACCACCCTCAGTATTACAACCCACCACCCTCAGTATTACAACCCACCACCCTCAGTATTACAACCCACCATCCTCAGTACGACATCCCACCATCCTTAGTATGACAACCCACCATCCTCAGTACCACAACCCACCATCCTCAGTACCACAACCCATCATCCTCAGTACGACAACCCACCATCCTCAGTACGACAACCCACCATCTTCAGTACAATAACCCACCATCATTAGTATGACAACCCACCATTCTCAGTACGACAACTCACCATCTTCAATACAACAACCCACCATCCTCAGTACAACAACCCACCATCCTCAGTATGACAACTCACCATCCTCAGCACGAGCAACCCACCATCCTTAGTATGACAACCCACCATCCTCAGTACGGCAGCCCACCATCCTACGTACGACAACCCACCATCCTCGGTATGACAACCCACCATCCTCAGCATGACAACCCACTATCCTCAATACAACGATCCACGACCCTCAGTATGACAACCCACCATCCTCAGTACCACAACCCACCATCCTCAGCACGACAACCCACCATTCTTAGTATGACAACCCACCATCCTCAGCACGACAACCCACCATCCTCAGTGTAACAACCCAACATCCTCAGTACGACAACCCACCATCCTCAGTATGACAACCCACCATCCTTAGTATGACAACATACCATCCTAAGTACGACAACCCACCATCCTCAGTATGACAACCCACCATCCTCAGTATGACAACCTACTATCCTCAGTACGACAACCCACCATCTTCACTGCGACAGCCAACCATCCCCAGAAAGACAACCCACCATCCTCAGTACGACAGCCCACCATCCTCAGTATGTACCACAACCCACCATCCTCAGTACGACATCCCACCATCCTCAGTACGACAACCAACAAACCCCAGAAAGACAACCCACCATCCTCAGTACGACAGCCCACCATCTTAAGTACGACAGCCCACCGTCCTCAGTACGACAACCCACCATCTTCAGTGCGATAACCCACCATTCTCAGTACTACAACCCACCATCTTCAATACAGCAACCCACCATCCCCAGTACAACAACCCACCATCCTCAGTATGACAACTCATCATCCTCAGCACGAGCAACCCACCATCCTCAGTATTACAACCCACCATCCTCAGTATTACAACCCACCATCCTCAGTATTACAACCCACCATCCTCAGTATTACAACCCACCATCCTCAGTATTACAACCCACCATCCTCAATACGACAGCCCACCATCCTCAGTACAACCCACCATCCTCGGTATGACAACCCACCATCCTCAGTAAGACGATCCACGACCCTCAGTATGACAACCCACCATCCTCGGTATGACAACCCACCATCCTCAGTAAGACGATCCACGACCCTCAGTATGACAACCCACCATCCTCAGTACCACAACCCACCATCCTCAGCACGACAACCCACCATTCTTAGTGTGACAACCCACCATCCTCAGCACGACAACCCACCATCCTCAGTATAACAACCCAACATCCTCAGTACGACAACCCACCATCCTCAGTATGACAACCCACCATCCTTAGTATGACAACATACCATCCTAAGTACGACAACCCACCATCCTCAGTATGACAACCCACCATCCTCAGGATGACAACCCACCATCCTCAGTACGACAGCCCACCATCCTAAGTACGATAGCCCACCGTCCTCAGTGCGACAACCAACCATCCCCAAAAAGACAACCCACCATCCTCAGTACGACAGCCCACCATCCTCAGTACGATAGCCCACCGTCCTCAGTACGACAGCCCACCGCCCTCAGTACGACAACCCACCATCCTCAGTACGATAGCCCACCATCCTCAGTACGATAGCCCACCGTCCTCAGTACGACAGCCCACCGCCCTCAGTACGACAGCCCACCATCCTCAGTACAACCCACCTTCCTCAGTATGATAACCCACCATCCTCAGTACGACAACCCACCATCCTCAGTACGACAACCCACCCTTCTCCGTACGACAACCCACCATCCTCAGTATGACAACCTACCATCCTCAGTACGACAACCCACCATCCTCAGTACCACAACCCGCCATCCTCAGCACAACCCACCATTCTTAGTATGACAACCCACCATCCTCAGCACGACAACCCACCATCCTCAGTATAACAACCCAACATCCTCAGTACAACCCACCATCCTCAGTACGACAACCCACCCTTCTCCGTACGACAACCCACCATCCTCAGTATGACAACCTACCATCCTCAGTACGACAACCCACCATCCTCAGTACCACAACCCGCCATCCTCAGCACAACCCACCATTCTTAGTATGACAACCCACCATCCTCAGCACGACAACCCACCATCCTCAGTATAACAACCCAACATCCTCAGTACAACCCACCATCCTCAGTACGACAACCCACCCTTCTCCGTACGACAACCCACCATCCTCAGTATGACAACCTGCCATCCTCAGAACGACAACGCACCATCCTCAGTACGACAACCCACCATCCTCTGTGTGACAACCCACCATCCTCAGTATGACAACCCACCATCCTCACCATGACAACCCACCATCCTTAGCATGACAACCCACCATCCTCAGAACGAAAATCCACCATCCTCAGTATGACAACCCACCATCCTCTGTACGACAACCCACCACCTCGGTAAGACAGTCTACCATCCTCAGTACGACAACCCACCATCCTCAGTACGACAACCCACCACCTCGGTAAGACAGTCTACTATCCTCAGTACGACAACCCACCATCCTCAGTATGACCCACAATCCTCTGTACAACTCACTCGATCTGCATCATATTTCGATACAGTTTTCTCAATAAACTCAGACGAAGTCTGGTTAAGTTCCAACACCTCGTATCTACCCATCTCTTTATCGAAAATTCTTTTCAACTTTCTCCTTTGACAGATGTGTAATTCCACCTCAACAGGAACCGATGAAAATTACTAGGAATTTATCAAAATCCAAAGAGTATGAGAAGGTCATAAAATAAAGTAAACGTGAGGAGGAAAAAAAGAATATTCTTGTAAGTTAATAATAATCCTAAGGAATTCTTCAAATATATAAGACAAAGGAAGAAAGTAAAAAAAAAAAAAAAGGAATTGGACCATTACCAATTATGTCTTTAACTTCGTATTTACAACTGAAGAAACATCTCAAATTCCACAACCAATGAAAATGTTTCAAGGATCAGATGAAGAAGAGTTGAAGGTTAGAGAAATGAATAGCTCTGTAGTACTTGAATACCTAGACCAATTAAATCCTAACAAATCCAGCGGCCCACATAACTTAACTCAAGATTTGTAAAGGTCAGGAGACACAGCTGTTATATCACATAACATAAATATTCAATAAATCTCTGTCGGATGGTCAGGTGTCAACTGAAACAAGCAGATATTACTCCTGTGTATAAGAAAAGAAGACAAAAACTGTGCCTTGAACTACCACCCAGTTAGCTTTACGTCAGTGTTAGGTATAACTATGGAAAAAAAACACGAGATAAAACTGTCACATTTCTATAAGAACACAACATCATATCGGACAACCAACACGGCTTCTGCTATAGAAAATCCTGCATGACAAATTTGCTGGAATTTTTTAATGTTATTCATCAGAATTGGGACGATAATTACCGCCTGATGTAGAATGATCAGATTTCCGAAAGGCTTTTAATAAAGTGCCTCACAAGAAACTTCCATACACTCAAAACACACGGACTCGGTGAGGAACTGTGTACATGGATCAGAGACTGGCTTACCGGAAGAAAGTAACGTATAGTATTAAACGAGGAAGCCTCACATTAGCCAGACGTAACTAGTGGTGTGCCACAGGGGTCGGTCTGAGGCCCAGTTCTTTTCATGATATACATTAATGACCAAGAACTCGGTCTCATATCTAAGATCTCCAAATTTGCTGGAGATACTAAACTAGGAGGTAGAGCTGTAAACAGGCGGGACTGCGAAATGACTCAAAGAAATCTTAACTTACTAGCAGAGTGGTCAGACAGATGACAAATGAAGTTTAATGTTGACAAGTGTAAAGTTATGCACTTTGGAGACAAGAATGCATGTTACAACTATAAATTATTCTGAAACTCTCTAACTAAAGTAAACGAAGAAAGGACCTTCGAGTTGTCATTAGCAACAATTTGAAATACAGTGAACAGTGTGAAGCAGCAAGTAAAAAAGGCAACCAAATGTTAGGTTTCATAGCCAGGAACATAGATTACAGGACACCAGGAACAATTCTCACTCTTCATGATTCTCTAGTAAGACCACACCTTGAATATACAGTCCAGTTTTGGTCCCAAAACTATAAAAAAGACAAGAAAAAATCATAGTGAGTACAAAGACTCTGGTCAAAATTGATCCCATCCCTTACAAATTTGGCATACGAAGAGAGGCTAAACGATTGGATCTCTTCTCCCTAAAAAAAAGAAAAACAAAACGTAGACTTCGCTACGACTTAATCCAAGTGTTCAAAATTCTGAACAAGTTCGATGAAAGTAAATTATGGAAGCATATACGGTTACCAGGACAAATGATATAAAACTCAAAGCTAAAAGATGTGGGAAGAAGCTATTTTTCCTATAGATGTGTTGAGCACTGGAATAAGTTATCGTCAGACGTAGTGAATGCTAATGCTATGAATACCTTCAAAAGTCGTTTAGACAAATATTTTATAGATTCAGGTATACCCAGGGAAAAACGCTAACAACTATACTTCCTCATTCCACCACTCACTATCCTTTCAAATCTGACGAACTCCCGCCTTTTTGCGTGCGTATAAACGACAGCGTTAACGCAGACACTAGAAGGCTAATGTACAGCAGCGGTGAGTCGGTGATAATTAAAGAAAAAAAAAAAAAACTGCTAAGCGGGATTACATTTTCCTGTCAAGTTACACGCCTTTTATATTTTTTGTTCCATACAAATCACTCGTGGGCCAATCAGGCCTCCTGTTGTCTGTCTTTCTCAGGTAAACTCATGTAAACCAATATACTTGGTTTTATTGTAACATTCACTCTACCTTGGACACCCCACATTACGGAAATAGCTACGTCTGCCTCTAAGAAAATTGGAGTCCTGTTTAGATGTCAAAATTTCTTTTCTTCCAAGCAGTTAATCATTCCCCGCATCCTTACCTGACAGAGTTGAGTCGAAAACTGTCCGACTTAACTTCAAGATTTGACCCCCTTCCCATGTACCGCACTGCTGGTTCTTTTTCCTCTCTTCTGTAGGTATTCCTTTGGTTTTTGCTCCAGAGAGCTGGCTGTTTATGTGCTGTCACCACTAGCTAGACCACAAAGTATTTGGTAAGCTGCTGCATCACATGAATACCGTGTGGCCGCTGGCAACTCAATGGTGGGCCGTTTTGATAACTGTTTCCCTACACCTCTTAAGCTTTGGAACTCTTCCGTTTTATATATTTTGCAATATCTATGACCTGGCATCTTTTAAGACAAGTTTTTCACTTCCTCCAAATTCGCAAATACTTTTCCATGTTTGTTTTTTCCCTTCTCATTAATATTTCTGTATGTCATTTCTGGCTTGGTCTTGATGTGGACTCTTGTTCGTGACTGGAGCCTCCAAATGAGAAAGACTGGCAGGATGGAGGTTGCCCTCCCCATTGGGAGGTACGGAGGCTGCCGGTGGCGTCCATCTTGGACCACTTGTTCTGACTGTCTCTCAGGGAACAGTTGGCTAGCGATCACTCGGATGACCGGACCCCATCCCGGGTCTAAAGCTCTCCCTCCCTCCCTTGTCTTTCTCATTCTCCCTGGCTACGTCACAGGAACCCAGTGATCCGGGTCAGTGCGACGGGAGAGTCTCCCAATACTCAGGAATGAATAACATATGAAGACGAAGTCGTGAGCCGAAGAGAGTGTTCGAACGACGGTGAGGGGTGTACTTGTTTACACCAGCCGCCATGTGCTGCTCCTACTACTACTGTTTACCCTGCTGATGGTAGAATTGCCGTGGATGGTGGGGGTGTTGGTGATGGTGATAATGATGCTGGAGATGGTGGAGTGATGGTGATGATGATGCTGGAGATGGTGGGGGTGTTGGTGATGGTGATGATGGAGATGGTGGGGGTGTTGGTGTTGATGATGATGATGATGATGGAGATGGTGGGAGCGATGGTGTTGGTGATGATGATGATGGAGATGGTGTGGACGATGGTGTTGGTGATGATGATGATGGAGATGGTGGGGGCGATGGTGTTGGTGATGATGATGATGGAGATGGTGGGGGCGGTGGTGTTGGTGATGATGATGATGGAGATGGTGAGGGTGATGGTGTTGGTGATGATGATGATGGAGATGGTGGGGGCGGTGGTGTTGGTGATGATGATGATGGAGATGGTGGGGGCGGTGGTGTTGGTGATGATGATGATGGAGATGGTGGGGGCGATGGTGTTGGTGATGATGATGATGGAGATGGTGGGGGTGTTGGTGTTGATGATGATGATGATGGAGATGGTGGGGTGTGGTGTTGGATGATGATGATGATGGAGTGGTGGGGGGTGTTGGTTGATGATGATGATGATGGAGATGGTGGGGGTGTGTTGGTGATGATGATGATGGAGATGGTGGGGCGGTGGTGTTGGTGATGATGATGATGGAGATGGTGGGGGTGGTGTGTTGTGATGATGATGATGTGGAGATGGTGGGGGGTGGTGTTGGTGATGATGATGATGATGGAGTGGTGGGGGTGTTGGTGTTGATGATGATGATGATGGAGATGGTGGGGGTGTTGGTGTTGGTGATGATGATGATGGAGATGGTGGGGGTGTTGGTGTTGGTGATGATGATGATGGAGATGGTGGGGACGATGGTGTTGGTGATGATGATGATGGAGATGGTGGGGCCGGTGGTGTTGGTGATGATGATGATGGAGATGGTGGGAGCGATGGTGTTGGTGATGATGATGATGGAGATGGTGGGAGCGATGGTGTTGGTGATGATGATGATGGAGATGGTGGGAGCGATGGTGTTGGTGATGATGATGATGGAGATGGTGGGAGCGATGGTGTTGGTGATGATGATGATGGAGATGGTGGGAGCGATGGTGTTGGTGATGATGATGATGGAGATGGTGGGAGCGATGGTGTTGGTGATGATGATGATGGAGATGGTGGGGGCGATGGTGTTGGTGATGATGATGATGGAGATGGTGGGGGCGATGGTGTTGGTGATGATGATGATGGAGATGGTGGGGCGATGGTGTTGGTGATGATGATGATGGAGATGGTGGGGCGATGGTGTTGGTGATGATGATGATGGAGATGGTGGGGCGGTGGTGTTGGTGATGATGATGATGGAGATGGTGGGGGCGATGGTGTTGGTGATGATGATGATGGAGATGGTGGGGGCGATGGTGTTGGTGATGATGATGATGGAGATGGTGGGGGCGATGGTGTTGGTGATGATGATGATGGAGATGGTGGGAGCGATGGTGTTGGTGATGATGATGATGGAGATGGTGGGGGCGGTGGTGTTGGTGATGATGATGATGGAGATGGTGGGGCGATGGTGTTGGTGATGATGATGATGGAGATGGTGGGGGCGGTGGTGTTGGTGATGATGATGATGGAGATGGTGATGATGATGATGGAGATGGTGGGGGCGGTGGTGTTGGTGATGATGATGATGGAGATGGTGGGGGCGGTGGTGTTGGTGATGATGATGATGGAGATGGTGGGGGCGGTGGTGTTGGTGATGATGATGATGGAGATTGTGGGGCGATGGTGTTGGTGATGATGATGATGGAGATGGTGAGGGTGATGGTGTTGGTGATGATGATGATGGAGATGGTGGGGGTGATGGTGTTGGTGATGATGATGATGGAGATGGTGGGAGCGATGGTGTTGGTGATGATGATGATGGAGATGGTGGGGGCGGTGGTGTTGGTGATGATGATGATGGAGATGGTGGGAGCGATGGTGTTGGTGATGATGATGATGGAGATGGTGGGGGCGGTGGTGTTGGTGATGATGATGATGGAGATGGTGGGAGCGGTGGTGTTGGTGATGATGATGATGGAGATGGTGGGGGCAATGGTGTTGGTGATGAAGGAGTTGCCGGGGATAATGGGGATGTTGGTGATGAGTCACCTGTAATTACTGACATGGACCTCATGTAATTATTGACATGGACCGCTTATGATTACTAACATGGACCGCTTGTAATTACTGACATGTACCTCATGTAATTACTGATATGGACTACTTATAATTATTAAAATGAACCGCTTGTAATTACTGACATGGACCTCATGTAATTACTGACAGACCGCTTATAATTACTGACATGGACCTCATGTAATTACAGGCATGGACTGCTTTTAATTTCTAATATGGATCGCTTGTAATTACTAACATGGACCGCTTGTAATTAGAGATATGAACCACTTGTTATTACATACATGAACCTCTTGTAATTACAAACATGGACCGCTTGTAATTACTAACATGGACCGCTTGTAACTAAAAATATGAACCGCTTGTTATTACAAACATGAACCGCTTGTAATTACTAACATGGACCGCTTGTAATTAAAAACATGGATCGCTTGTAATTACAAACATGGACCGCTTGTAATTACAAACATGGATCGCTTGTAATTACAAACATGGACCGCTTGTAATTACTAACATGGACCGCTTGTGATTACTAACATGGACCGCTTGTAACGAAAAATATGAACCGCTTGTTATTACAAACATGAACCTCTTGTAATCACAAACATGAACCGCTTGTAATTACTAACATGGACCGCTTGTAATTAAAAACATGGATCGCTTGTAATTACAAACATGGACCGCTTGTAATTACAAACATGGATCGCTTGTAATTACAAACATGGACCGCTTGTAATTACTAACATGGACCGCTTGTGATTACTAACATGGACCGCTTGTAACTAAAAATATGAACCGCTTGTTATTACAAACATGAACCTCTTGTAATCACAAACATGAACCGCTTGTAATTACTAACATGGACCGCTTGTAATTAAAAACATGGATCGCTTGTAATTGCAAACATAGACCGCTTGTTATTACCAATATGGGCCGCTTGTTATTACAAACATAGACCTCTTGTAATTACAAACATGGACCGCTTGTAATTACTAACATGGGCCGCTTGTAACTTAAAATATGAACCGCTTGTATTTTACAAACATGGACCGCTTGAAATTAATGACCGCTTGTAATTACTAACATGGACCTTTTGTAATTACTAACATGGACCTCTTGTAATTACAAGCATTGACGGCTTGTAATTACTAATATGGACCGCTTGTAATTAGTAACATGGCCCGCTTGTATTTTACAAACAATGACTGCTTGTAATTACCAACATGGACCACTTGTTATTACAAACATGGACCTTATGTAATTATAAACGTGGACCGCTTGTAATTACTAACATGGACTTCTTGTAATTACAAACATGGACCACTTGTAATTTCTAGCATGGACCGCTTGTAATTACTAACATGGACCTCGTGATTACAAACATGGACCGCTTGTAATTACAAACATGAACCTCATGTAATTACTAACATGGACCTCTTGTAATTACAAACATGGACCGCTTGTAATTACAAACATGAACCTCATGTAATTACTAACATGGATCTCTTGTAATTACAAACATGGACCGCTTGTAATTACAAACATAAACCTCATGTAATTACTAACATGGACCTCTTGTAATTACAAACATGGACCGCTTGTAATTACAAACATGAACCTCATGTAATTACTAACATGGACCTCTTGTAATTACAAACATGGACCTCATGTAATTACTAACATGGACTTCTTGTAGTTACAAACATGGACTTCTTGTAATTACAAACATGGATTTCATGTAATTACAAACATGGACCGCTTGTAATTACAAACATGAACCTCATGTAATTACTAACATGGACTTCTTGTAATTACAAACATGGACTTCTTGTAATTACAAACATGGACCTCTTGTAATTACAAACATGGACCGCTTATAATTACAAACATGAACCTCATGTAATTACTAACATGGACCTCTTGTAATTACAAAAATGGACCGCTTGTAATTACAAACATGAACCTCATGTAATTACTAACATTGACTTCTTGTAATTACAAACATGGACTTCTTGTAATTACAAACATGGACCTCTTGTAATTACAAACATGGACTTCCTGTAATTACAAACATGAACCTCATGTAATTACTAACATAGACCTCTTGTAATTACAAACATGGACCGCTTGTAATTACAAACATGAACCTCATGTAATTACAAACATGAACCTCTTGTAATTACAAACATGGACCGCTTGTAATTACAAACTTGAACCCCATGTAATTACTAACATGGACTTCTTGTAATTACTAACATGGACCGCTTGTGACTACAAACATGGACCGCTTGTGATTACAAACATGGACTATTTGTGATTACTAACATGGACTTCTTGTAATTACTAACATGGACCTCTTGTTATTACGGACATGGACCGCTTGTAATTACTAACATGGACCGCTTGTATTTACAGACACGGACCGCTTGTAATTTTTGACATGAAGAGCTTATTTTTATTGACAAGCATCGCTTGGTTATTAGTCATATACCGCTTAATATTTTTGATATGGACCGCTTGTTATTAGTAACGTGGACCGCTTGTCATTATCAACGTGGACCACTTGTAATTATCAACGTAGACTGCTTGTAATCATAATGTGGACCGCTTGTAATTATCAACGTAGACTGCTTGTAATTATTGATATGGACCGCTTGTAATTATCAACGTGGACCGCTTTTAGTTATTAATGTGGACCGCTTGTAATTATTAAAAAGGACCGCTTGTAATTATTAACGTGGACCGCTTGTAGTTATAAAGTGGACATCTTGTAATTATTAACGTGGACCGCTTGTAATGATTAAGGTGGACCGCTTGTAATCATAATGTGGACCGCTTGTAATTATCAACGTGGACCGCTTGTAATTATTAATGTGGACTGTTTGTAATTATTAAGGTGCACCGCTTGTGATTATTAACATGACCGCTTGTAATTATAAAGTGAACCGCTTGTAATCATTAACTTGGACCGCTTGTAATTATAACATGGACCGCTTGTAATTATTAAGTTGGACCACTTGTGATTATGAAGTGGACCGCTTGTAATTATAACGTGGACCGCTTTTAATAATTAAGGTGGACCGCTTGTAATCATAACGGACCGCTTGTAATTAGCAAGGTGGATCGCTTGTAATTGTAATGTGGACCGCTTGTAATTATAATGTGGACCGTTTGTAATTATTAAGGTGGATCGCTTGTAATTATAACGTAGCCCGTTTGTCATCACTGACATGGCCGCTTATCATGCCGATCATTTCGTAGTCCTTATTATTCTATGTCTGAAACTTGCAGGTTTTCCATATATCTAAGAATTAAGAAACGTTCATTGGATTATTAATATAATATGTATGATCACTAATATGTATAATATGGGAGCCATCTACTCTCACACACATCTCTCAGCGTCTGTGTGGTCTCCACATTTCGTACGTCCTCAGTCAATGTATTGTGTTCATCCACTGTTCTTGTGTACTGTACGAAGGTGGTGATGTCTGACCCCTGTCTGTAGGCACGCTTGACGAAGCTGCCAGACTTACGATGACCAACCCCCATATACACATGACAGTGATTCAGTCATACTGTGAGCGGACCAGGCACTGATGGCTGCCGGGTCATCACCCGGGAGGTATGAAGAGAGAAAATTGCGAGGTAAGTAGTTGTATGACTGAACAATGCCCTTCCACCGCTCAAGGTGTGGAGGCCAGGGAGGGAGGGAGGGAGTATTGCTGTTCAGGAAGGGCTTAGTGGCCAGGGAGGGAGGGAGGGAGTTGTGCTGGCCAGGGAGAGTGTGGTAGCCAGGGAGGGAGGGTACGGTGGTGGTGAGGGGGAGTGTGGTATATACATTAAAGAATTGTATAATTTCTTGATGTATATACCTGTATACCTCGTTGAAACAGGCAAGTGTGGTATACACATTATAGAGCTGTATAACCTCTCGATGTATATACTTTTATACCACAATGAATAATGTATATACGTTCTTGGTATATATAACCAATATACACTATATACACTGTGGAACCTCTTGTCGACACTTGATTTAGATGGTACACTACACCCTTCATACACAGATGTGTACCCCGCTGTACACTACAGCTGTATGTATGTAGTATGGTATGAATACACTGTTGTATATCTGATATGTTTTGTTCATTATACATACTGTAGCCAAGCCTCTCAAACACTGATGTATACGCCTGGTTCACTTATAGATTCACTGTTGATGCCGTTATTAGTACTGTTGGTGCCGTTTTGTACACTGTTGATGCCGTTATTAGTACTGTTGATGCCGTTTTGTACACTGTTGATGCCGTTTTATACACTGTTGGTGCCGTTTTGTACACTGTTGATGCCGTTATTAGTACTGTTGATGCCGTTTTGTACACTGTTGATGCCGTTTTGTACACTGTTGATGCCGTTTTGTACACTGTTGGTGCCGTTTTGTACACTGTTGATGCCGTTTTGTACACTGTTGGTACCGTTTTGTACACTGTTGGTGCCGTTTTGTACACTGTTGATGCCGTTTTGTACACTGTTGGTACCGTTTTGTACACTGTTGGTGCCGTTTTGTACACTGTTGATGCCGTTTTGTACACTGTTGGTACCGTTTTGTACACTGTTGGTGCCGTTTTGTACACTGTTGATGCCGTTTTGTACATTGTTGGTACCGTTTTGTACACTGTTGGTGCCGTTTTGTACACTTTTGGTGCCGTTTTGTACACTTTTGGTGCCGTTTTGTACACTGTTGGTGCCGTTCTGTGCACTGTTGATGCCGTTATCACTACTGTTAATACACAGAGTATAAACAACGGACACACTAAGTCAGCGGCAATATACATTGATAAAGCCAT
Source organism: Panulirus ornatus (assembly GCF_036320965.1). Classification (NCBI taxonomy): domain Eukaryota; kingdom Metazoa; phylum Arthropoda; class Malacostraca; order Decapoda; family Palinuridae; genus Panulirus; species Panulirus ornatus. The sequence continues at coordinate 33,970,534 of NC_092233.1, forward strand.
ATACATCGATATATATGAATTGTGATGTGCGTCATACAACGTTGCGTACGATTTTGATGGAGGTATAAACACTGTTCATCTAGAATTATATAAACTGCTGTACATACTGCTATATACACTATACACATTGGTATAAACACATGACGGGAAGTGCACTGTACCTCAGGAACTGGCAGCCAGGGTGATGGTGATGGCGGGGAGCTCCAGCCTGACTGGCTGGCTGGCGGGCTGGCTGGGTGGCTGGCTGGCGGGCTGGCTGGGCGGCTGGCTGGCGGGCTGGCTGGGCGGCTGGCTGGCTGGTGGGCTGGCTGTGTTGACCAATATTCCAGCTTCGAGACCTCGCGGGCGTGAAGACGAGAGGATCATCGGTATGCCCTGCTCTCGGTGGGAGAGGCTGTGAGGAAGGGCGGCGCGACCGGTCACCCGCGCAGGTGGAGGAGGAGGCGACGGTTATGTACGTTAACGGCGGTTTGTGCTGGCGGGCGGGGTCGACCACACATGCCTGGTCACGGCCGGAGGAGGGCGCTCATCTGGGGGGGGAGGGGGCCCTCATCCCTCCAGTGGTGCCTGGACATTGAAGGGTGAGGAGGGGGGGGGGGGAGGAGGAAATGGGAAGGGGGGGGGGGTTTGGAAGGAGGGGCAGCTGTACTGGGGACGCGGCCGGGGCTGACGCTGCCATTGCTGACAGTTCTGCTGACACTCCTGCTGACCACACATGTATCATCAAGGTCGACTGTTGGTGGTGACTATAAGGTCGACTGTTGGTGATGACTGTAAGGTCGACTGTTGGTGGTGACTGTAAGGTCGACTGTTGGTGGTGACTGTAAGGTCGACTGTTGGTGATGACTGTAAGGTCGACTGTTGGTGATGACTGTAAGGTCGACTGTTGGTGGTGACCGTAAGGTCGACTGTTGGTGGTGACTGTAAGGTCGACTGTTGGTGGTGACTGTAAGGTCGACTGTTGGTGGTGACCGTAAGGTCGACTGTTGGTGGTGACCGTAAGGTCGACTGTTGGTGGTGACTGTAAGGTCGACTGTTGGTGGTGACTGTAAGGTCGACTGTTGGTGGTGACCGTAAGGTCGACTGTTGGTGGTGACTGTAAGGTCGACTGTTGGTGGTGACTGTAAGGTCGACTGTTGGTGGTGACCGTAAGGTCGACAGTTGGTGGTGACCGTAAGGTCGACTGTTGGTGGTGACTGTAAGGTCGACTGTTGGTGATCACCGTAAGGTTGACTGTTGGTGTTGACTGTAAGGTCGACTGTTGGTGGTGACTGTAAGGTCGACTGTTGGTGATGACTGTAAGGTCGACTGTTGGTGGTGACTGTAAGGTCGACTGTTGGTGGTGACTGTAAGGTCGACTGTTGGTGGTGACTGTAAGGTCGACTGTTGGTGATGACTGTAAGGTCGACTGTTGGTGGTGACTGTAAGGTCGACTGTTGGTGGTGACTGTAAGGTCGACTGTTGGTGGTGACCTGTAAGGTCGACTGTTGGTGGTGACTGTAAGGTCGACTGTTGGTGATGACTGTAAGGTCGACTGTTGGTGATGACTGTAAGGTCGACTGTTGGTAGTGACCGTAAGGTCGACTGTTGGTGGTGACCGTAAGGTCGACTGTTGGTGGTGACTGTAAGGTCGACTGTTGGTGGTGACTGTAAGGTCGACTGTTGGTGGTGACCGTAAGGTCGACTGTTGGTGGTGACGGTAAGGTCGACTGTTGGTGGTGACTGTAAGGTCGACTGTTGGTGGTGACTGTAAGGTCGACTGTTGGTGGTGACTGTAAGGTCGACTGTTGGTGGTGACTGTAAGGTCGACTGTTGGTGGTGACTGTAAGGTCGACTGTTGGTGGTGACCGTAAGGTCGACTGTTGGTGGTGACTGTAAGGTCGACTGTTGGTGATGACTGTAAGGTCGACTGTTGGTGGTGACTGTAAGGTCGACTGTTGGTGGTGACTGTAAGGTCGACTGTTGGTGGTGACCGTAAGGTCGACTGTTGGTGGTGACTGTAAGGTCGACTGTTGGTGGTGACTGTAAGGTCGACTGTTGGTGGTGACTGTAAGGTCGACTGTTGGTGGTGACTGTAAGGTCGACTGTTGGTGAGTGACTGTAAGGTCGACTGTTGGTGGTGACTGTAAGGTCGACTGTTGGTGGTGACTGTAAGGTCGACTGTTGGTGGTGACTGTAAGGTCGACTGTTGGTGGTGACCGTAAGGTCGACTGTTGGTGGTGACTGTAAGGTCGACTGTTGGTGGTGACCGTAAGGTCGACTGTTGGTGGTGACTGTAAGGTCGACTGTTGGTGATGACTGTAAGGTCGACTGTTGGTGATGACTGTAAGGTCGACTGTTGGTGTTGACTGTAAGGTCGACTGTTGGTGATGACTGTAAGGTCGACTGTTGGTGATGACTGTAAGGTCGACTGTTGGTGGTGACTGTAAGGTCGACTGTTGGTGGTGACTGTAAGGTCGACTGTTGGTGGTGACTGTAAGGTCGACTGTTGGTGGTGACTGTAAGGTCGACTGTTGGTGGTGACTGTAAGGTCGACTGTTGGTGGTGACCGTAAGGTCGACTGTTGGTGGTGACTGTAAGGTCGACTGTTGGTGGTGACTGTAAGGTCGACTGTTGGTGGTGACCGTAAGGTCGACTGTTGGTGGTGACTGTAAGGTCGACTGTTGGTGGTGACTGTAAGGTCGACTGTTGGTGGTGACTGTAAGGTCGACTGTTGGTGGTGACTGTAAGGTCGACTGTTGGTGTTGACTGTAAGGTCGACTGTTGGTGGTGACTGTAAGGTCGACTGTTGGTGATCACCGTAAGGTCGACTGTTGGTGGTGACCGTAAGGTTGACTGTTGGTGGTGACTGTAAGGTCGACTGTTAGTGGTGACTGTAAGGTCGACTGTTGGTGGTGACTGTAAGGTCGACTGTTGGTGGTGACTGTAAGGTCGACTGTTGGTGATGACTGTAAGGTCGACTGTTGGTGGTGACTGTAAGGTCGACTGTTGGTGATGACTGTAAGGTCGACTGTTGGTGGTGACTGTAAGATCGACTGTTGGTGTTGACTGTAAGGTCGACTGTTGGTGGTGACTGTAAGGTCGACTGTTGGTGGTTACTGTAAGGTCGACTGTTGGTGGTGACTGTAAGATCGACTGTTGGTGTTGACTGTAAGGTCGACTGTTGGTGTTGACTGTAAGGTCGACTGTTGGTGTTGACTGTAAGGTCGACTGTTGGTGGTGACTGTAAGATCGACTGTTGGTGGTGACTGTAAGGTCGACTGTTGGTGGTGACTGTAAGGTCGACTGTTGGTGGTTACTGTAAGGTCGACTGTTGGTGATGACTGTAAGGTCGACTGTTGGTGGTGACTGTAAGGTCGACTGTTGGTGGTGACCGTAAGGTCGACTGTTGGTGATGACTGTAAGGTCGACTGTTGGTGATGACTGTAAGGTCGACTGTTGGTGGTGACTGTAAGGTCGACTGTTGGTGGTGACCGTAAGGTCGACTGTTGGTGATGACTGTAAGGTCGACTGTTGGTGATGACTGTAAGGTCGACTGTTGGTGTTGACTGTAAGGTCGACTGTTGGTGGTGACCGTAAGGTCGACTGTTGGTAGTGTCTCTGGTATATTCTCGTCCATCGTGGATCATCACAAGACACAAGTTGGTTTTCTTGTTAATGTACACAATTCAGGATGGATTGTACTACGTGACGAAGATAACCATCATAGTACGTGTGGGGTGGCCAGCGTGGTCTGGCAGGTGTGCTGCTGCATGGTGAGCGTCACACTCGGCAGCGTCACACTCGGGAGCGTCACACTCGGGAGCGTCACACTAGGGAGCGTCACATATAAGATCATCTGGGAGTACATTGCCACGTCCCGTTACACACAGCATACGGTACGTTCCTCTTCCCGGGTGACAGCGTCACGCACACCGTCACGGAACAACAAGTAACATCGCTCCGTATGAGATGTGGTCATGTAACACCACGATGTTCTCGTGTTACGATGACGGCCTTGTAGCGTCACGAGGCCTCACGTAGCATGTTACTGCGTCACGTAGCAACACTTGATGTTCCGGCAGACCAGTAGCGGCCACACTGATCCTCTGACCCCGAGCACGACGCGCCAGGTGACCCACGAAAACTGGGGAAACTTTCAAGAAAATCTGGGAAATCTGAAGTAGAATTAGGCTGTGTTATATATTCCTTCCTAGTAGACATGGTGATTATATACCCATGGTAGACCAGGTGATTATATACCCATGGTGGGCTAGGTGATTATATACCCATGGTAGACATGGTGATTATATACCCATGGTAGGCTAGGTGATTATACGACCATGGTAGACTTGGTGATTATATACCCATGGTAGACCAGGTGATTATATACCCATGGTAGGCTAGGTGATTATACGACCATGGTAGACTTGGTGATTATATACCTATGGTAGACTTGGTGATTATATACCTATGATAGACCAGGTGATTATATACCCATGGTAGACCAGGTGATTATATACCCATGGTAGGCTAGGTGATTTTTCGACCATGGTAGACTTGGTGATTATATACCTATGGTAGACTTGGTGATTATATACCCATGATAGACCAGGTGATTATGTACCCATGGTAGGCTAGGTGATTATACGACCATGGTAGACTTGGTGATTATATACCCATGGTAGACCAGGTGATTATATACCCATGGTAGGCTAGGTGATTATACGACCATGGTAGACTTGGTGATTATATACCTATGGTAGACTTGGTGATTATATACCCATGATAGACCAGGTGATTATGTACCCATGGTAGGCTAGGTGATTATACGACCATGGTAGACTTGGTGATTATATACCCATGGTAGACCAGGTGATTATATACCCATGGTAGACCAGGTGATTATATACCCATGGTAGACCAGGTGATTATATACCCATGGTAGACTAGGTGATTATATACCCATGGTAGGCTTGGTGATTATATACCCATGGTAGGCTAGGTGATTATATACCCATGGTAGGCTTGGTGATTATATACCCATGGTAGACCAGGTGATTATATACCTATGGTAGACTTGGTGATTATATACCCATGATAGACCAGGTGATTATGTACCCATGGTAGGCTAGGTGATTATACGACCATGGTAGACTTGGTGATTATATACCCATGGTAGACCAGGTGATTATATACCCATGGTAGGCTAGGTGATTATATACCCATGGTAGACTAGGTGATTATATACCCATGGTAGACTAGGTGATTATATACCCATGGTAGGCTAGGTGATTATATACCCATGGTAGACCAGGTGATTATATACCAATGGTAGACCAGGTGATTATATACCCGTGGTAGACTTGATTATATACCCATGGTAGACCAGGTGATTATATACCCATGGTAGACTAGGTGATTATATACCCATGGTAGGCTTGGTGATTATATACCCATGGTAGACCAGGTGATTATATACCCATGGTAGACCAGGTGATTATATACCCATGGTAGACTAGGTGATTATATACCCATGGTAGACTTGGTGATTATATACCCATGGTAGACTAGGTGATTATATACCCATGGTAGACCAGGTGATTATATACCCATGGTAGACTTGGTGATTATATACCCATGGTAGACTTGGTGATTATATACCCATGGTAGACTAGGTGATTATATACCCATGGTAGACCAGGTGATTATATACCCATGGTAGACTAGGTGATTATATACCCATGGTAGACTTGGTGATTATATACCCATGGTAGACTAGGTGATTATATACCCATGGTAGACCAGGTGATTATATACCCATGGTAGACTTGGTGATTATATACCCATGGTAGACCAGGTGATTATATACCCGTGGTAGACTTGATTATATACCCATGGTAGACCAGGTGATTATATACCCATGGTAGACTAGGTGATTATATACCCATGGTAGGCTTGGTGATTATATACCCATGGTAGACCAGGTGATTATATACCCATGGTAGACCAGGTGATTATATACCCATGGTAGACTAGGTGATTATATACCCATGGTAGACCAGGTGATTATATACCCATGGTAGACTAGGTGATTATATACCTGTGTTAGGCTAAGTGATTATATACCCATGGTAGACTAGGTGATTATATACCCATGGTAGACTTGGTGATCATATACCCATGGTAGACCAGGTGATTATATACCCGTGGTAGACTTGATTATATACCCATGGTAGACCAGGTGATTATATACCCATGGTAGACTAGGTGATTATATACCCATGGTAGGCTTGGTGATTATATACCCATGGTAGACCAGGTGATTATATACCCATGGTAGACCAGGTGATTATATACCCATGGTAGACCAGGTGATTATATTCCCATGGTAGACTAGGTGATTATATACCCATGGTAGACTAGGTGATTATATACCCATGGTAGACCAGGTGATTATATACCCATGGTAGACTAGGTGATTATATACCCATGGTAGACCAGGTGATTATATACCCATGGTAGACCAGGTGATTATATACCCATGGTAGACCAGGTGATTATATACCCATGGTAGACCAGGTGATTATATTCCCATGGTAGACTAGGTGATTATATACCCATGGTAGGCTTGGTGATTATATACCCATGGTAGACCAGGTGATTATATACCCATGGTAGACTAGGTGATTATATACCCATGGTAGGCTTGGTGATTATATACCCATGGTAGACTAGGTGATTATATACCATTGTTAGGCTAAGTGATTATATACCCATGGTAGACCAGGTGATTAAGTGATTATATACCCATGGTAGACCAGGTGATTATATACCCATGGTAGGCTAGGTGATTATACGACCATGGTAGGCTAGGTGATTATACAACCATGGTAGGCTAGGTGATTATGTACCCAAATTAGTTTAGGTGATTATATAATCATGGTAAGTTAGGTGTGATTGTGTACCCGTGGTAGACTAGGTGATTATATAGCTGTTACTGCTGGATAATTATCGTGATTATCATCATTTATAGTTTGAGTCGAAAAACGGATGGAATTATCGGTCAAAAAATAGTTATAAATCTAATTTTGAGTAAGTTATTATCTTGATGTTCATAGAAAGAACATATCAGTGACCATATAGGTGAAGAACACAAAAGAAGAGATCTTCTCTCTCTCTCTCTCTCTCTCTCTCTCTCTCTCTCTCTCTCTCTCTCTCTCTCTCTCTCTCTCATCATCATCATCAGCTGGTGGTAATATGTAAACACGCCCGTGTGCTGCCATCTGTTGAGAGAAAACGTACCTAGCCTCACGCCAGGAGTTCCCTCGGTCATGTGTGCAGCTAAAATGGACTCGTGGAAAATTCTTTTTTGTGTATGAAGTTCTCTTTGTATTTTGTATTGTGAGGCGGGAGAGCGGTTCATTATGTGAGTCAAATGTATGTGCGTTGTCAACTGGTCGTACTGTACCTGGATCACTGTAGTACGACCCACGGGTACGACCTGACTACAATAAGAGTAAGGTCATACACCTGAAGGTCGTACCTTTTCAAAGCGTCATTTCGCACTAGAGTACCACGCAGCTTCATGACGTCACTTGATTGAGCCTCTTATGACGTCACGATGTAGCGCTCCTTATGATGTCACAATGACGTCACGAGGCATCTATATCACAGTTCAACATACAGGACAAGCAGGACGCCCCAGGCCAACCACCCATGGAACCAGGAATGGGACAGTTAGCGCCGCTGTAACACGTACTAACTCCTCACTAACAGTTAACTGTGTGAAGCGTGCCACATCTCCAGTTAACTGTGTGGAGCGTGCCACATCTCCAGTTAACTGTTTACCACGTCAGTCACTTGCCTCCAGTCGTCACGCACCTCCTGCTCTGCCTCCAGCAGTCACGGACCTCCTGCTCTACCTCCAGCGGTCACGCGCCTCCTGCTCTGCCTCCAGCGGTCACGAACCTCCCGCTCTGCCTCCAGCAGTCACGGACCTCCTGCTCTGCCTTCAGCATCACGGACCTCCTGCTCTGCCTCCAGTGGTCACGGACCTCCCGCTCTGCCTCCAGCAGTCACGGACCTCCTGCTCTGCCTCCAGTGGTCACGCACCTCCTGCTCTGCCTCCAGCGGTCACGAACCTCCCGCTCTGCCTGCAGCAGTCACGGACCTCCTGCTCTGCCTCCAGTGGTCACGGACCTCCTGCTCTGCCTCCAGCAGTCACGGACCTCCCGCTCTGCCTCCAGCATCACGGATCTCCTGCTCTGCCTCCAGCATCACGGATCGCCTGCTCTGCCTCCAGCGGTCACGGACCTTCTGCTCTGCCTCCAGTGGTCACGGACCTCCTGCTATGCCTCCAGCGGTCACGAACCTCCTGCTCTGCCTCCAGCAGTCACGGACCTTCTGCTCTGCCTCCAGCAGTCACGGACCTCCTGCTCTGCCTCCGGTGGTCACGCACCTCCTGCTCTGCTTCCAGTGGTCAGGGGCCTCCTGCTCTGCCTCCAGCATCACGGACCTCCAGCTCTTCCTTCAGTGGTCACGGACCTCCTGCTCTACCTCCAGCGGTCACGAACCTCCTGCTCTGCCTCCAGCAGTCACGGACCTCCTGCTCTGCCTCCAGCAGTCACGGATCTCCTGTTCTGCCCCCAGCGGTCACGGACCTCCTGCTCTGCCTCCAGTGGTCACGGACCTCCTGCTCTGCCTCCGGTGGTCACGGAAATCCTGCTCTGCCTCCAGTGGTCACTGGAACTCCTGCTTTGCCTCCAGGGTCACGAACCTCCTGCTCTGCCTCCAACGGTCACGGACCTCCTGCTCTGCCTCCAGTGGTCACGGACCTCCTGCTCTGCCTCCAGCAGTCATGGACCTCCTGCTCTGCCTCCACCGGTCACGGACCTCCTGCTCTGCCTCCACCGGTCACGGACCTCCTGCTCTGCCTCCAGCAGTCACGGACCTCCTGCTCTGCCTCCAGCGGTCCCAGACCTCCTGCTCTGCCTCCAGCGGTCACGGACCTCCTGCTCTGCCTCCAGAGGTCACGGACCTCCTGCTCTGCCTCCAGCGGTCACGAACCTCCTGCTCTGCCTCCAGCAGTCACGGACCTCCTGCTCTGCCTCCAGTGGTCACGAACCTCCCGCTCTGCCTCCAGTGATCACGGACCTCCGGCTCTGCCTCTAGTGGCCACGAACCTCCTGCTCTGCCTCCAGCAGTCACGGACCTCCTGCTCTGCCTCCAGCATCACGGACCTCCTGCTCTGCCTCCAGCAGTCACGGACCTCTTGCTCTGCCTCCAGCAGTCACGGACCTCCTTCTGTGCCTACAGCGGTCACGGACCTTCTGCTCTGCCTCCAGTGGTCACGAACCTCCCGCTCTGCCTCCAGTGGTCATGGACCTCCTGCTCTGCCTCTAGCGGTCACAGACCTCCTGCTCTGCCCCCGGTGGTCACGGACCTCCTGCTCTTCCTCCAGCGGTCACGGACCTCCTGCTCTGCCTCCACTGGTCACGGACCTCCTGCTCTGCCTCCAGTGGTCACGCACCTCCTGCTCTGCCTCCAGTGGTCACGGACCTACTGCTCTGCCTCCAGCAGTCACGGACCTCCTGCTCTGCCTCCAGTGGTCACGGACCTCCTGCTCTGCCTCCAGCAGTCACGGACCTCCTGCTCTGCCTCCAGCGGTCACGGACCTCCTGCTCTGCCTCCAGTGGTCACGGACCTCCTGCTCTGCCTCCATTAATCACGCACCTTCCGCTCTGCCTACAGTGGTCACGGACCTCCTGCTCTGCCTCCAGTGGTTACGGACCTCCTGCTCTGCTTCCAGCGGTCACGGACCTCCTGCTCTGCTTCCAGCAGTCACGGACCTCCTGCTCTGCCTCCGGTGGTCACGGACCTCCTGCTCTGCCTCCGGTGGTCACGGACCTCCTGCCCTGCCTCCAGTGGTCACGGATCTCCTGCTCTGCCTCCAGCTGTCACGGACCTCCTGCTCTGCCTCCAGCAGTCACGGACCTCCTGCTCTGCCTCCAATAATCACGCACCTTCCGCTCTGCCTCCACTGGTCACGGACCTCCTGTTCTGCCTCCGGTGGTCACGGACCTCCTGCTTTGCCTCCAGTGGTCACGGACCTCCTGCTCTGCCTCCAGCGGTCACGGACCTCCTGCTCTGCCTCCAGTGGTCACGGACCTCCTGCTCTGCCTCCAGCGGTCACGGACCTCCTGCTCTGCCTCCAGCTGGTCACGGACCTCCTGCTCTGCCTCCAGTGGTCACGGACCTCCTGCTCTGCCTCCAGTGGTCACGGACCTCCTGCTCTGCCTCCATTGGTCACGGATCTCCTGCTCTACCTCCAGCTGTCACGGACCTCCTGCGAGATGTGACGGATCACTGAGACAATGCTACGAGATGTTGCTCCCTGTACCATAGTGTCCGTTGAAGCACGACGGTACCCCCTGGAGCATGATGGTACCCCCTGGAGCATGATGGTACCCCCTGGAGCATGATGGTACCCCCTGGACTATTACAGTACGATTCTTATGCACGACGGTACCCCCTGGAGCACGACGGTACCCCCCAGGAGCACGATGGTACCCCCAGGAGCACGACGGTACCCCCTAGGAGCACGACGGTACCCCCTAGGAGCATGACGGTACCCCCAGGAGCACGACGGTACCCCCAGGAGCACGACGAAATGATCCTTATGCACGATGGTACCCCCAGGAGCACGATGGTACCCCCAGGAGCACGACGGTACCCCCAGGAGCACGATGGTACCCCCAGGAGCACGACGGTACCCCCAGGAGCACGACGAAATGATCCTTATGCACGATGGTACCCCCAGGAGCACGATGGTACCCCCAGGAGCACGACGGTACCCCCAGGAGCACGATGGTACCCCCAGGAGCACGACGGTACCCCCAGGAGCACGATGGTACCCCCAGGAGCACGACGGTACCCCCAGGAGCACGATGGTACCCCCAGGAGCACGATGGTACCCCCAGGAGCACGATGGTACCCCCAGGAGCACGATGGTACCCCCCAGGAGCACGACGGTACCCCCAGGAGCACGATGGTACCCCCAGGAGCACGACGGACCCCCAGGAGCACGATGGTACCCCCAGGAGCACGACGGTACCCCCAGGAGCACGATGGTACCCCCAGGAGCACGACGGTACCCCCAGGAGCACGATGGTACCCCCAGGAGCACGACGGTACCCCCAGGAGTGCGACGGTACCCCCAGGAGCACGACGGTACCCCCAGGAGCACGATGGTACCCCAGGAGCACGATGGTACCCCCAGGAGCACGACGGTACCCCCAGGAGCACGATGGTACCCCCAGGAGCACGACGGTACCCCCAGGACCACGATGGTACCCCCAGGACCACGATGGTACCCCCAGGAGCACGATGGTACCCCCAGGAGCACGACGGTACCCCCAGGAGCACGATGGTACCCCCAGGAGCACGATGGTACCCCTAGGAGCACGATGGTACCCCCCAGGAGCACGACGGTACCACCAGGAGCACGACGGTACCCCCTGGAGCACGATGGTACCCCCAGGAGCACGATGGTACCCCCCAGGAGCACGATGGTACCCCCAGGAGCACGATGGTACCCCCCAGGAGCACGATGGTAACCCCAGGAGCACGACCCCCCAGGTACCCCCAGGAGCACGATGGTACCCCCAGGAGCACGACGGTACCCCCAGGACCCCCCAGGAGCACGATGGTACCCCCCAGGAGCACGATGGTCCCCCCAGGAGCACGATGGTACCCCCAGGAGCACGATGGTACCCCCAGGAGTGCGACGGTACCCCCAGGAGCACGACGGTACCCCCAGGAGCACGATGGTACCTCCAGGAGCACGATGGTACCCCCCAGGAGTGCGACGGTACCCCCCAGGAGCACGACGGTACCCCCAGGAGCACGAAGGTACCCCCTAGGAGCACGACGGTACCCCCAGGAGCACGACGGTACCCCCAGGAGCACGACGGTACCCCCAGGAGCACGATGGTACCCCCAGGAGCACGACGGTACCCCCAGGAGCACGATGGTTCCCCCAGGAGCACGATGGTACC